>NC_056725.1:1500967456-1501249956 GCF_019279795.1 Protopterus annectens | reverse complement strand
GCTATGGGCAAACCTACTTACCTAAAGTTGGCATTGCTTAAAGGGGTCTACCAATGGGCAAATTGATTTAGCTTAGCTACACATTGCTTACACCTAGTAAGCAGAGGTGTGCAATGCTTAGCATTGCCTATTTTTAAATTTGCACACTATTTGCTGTTTGGCTTGATTTATCATTCCTTACATGTTATATATTTGCTTAGTTTCCATGATTCCTGTGTATGTACACTGCATGGGGTACTTGTGTTTATTGGGGGATTTCACCACTTTATTATAAAGACACCTCAAAACTGGAGTTAATACAGTACTCCAGTTTACATATATATGTTATGTATAGGTTATACAACATAAAACTGTTTATAGATTCCTTTCACATATAAATTGTGATTTTGCTATAGTGAGGATCTGTTTAGGTATACCTCCATTTTATGTACAGCTGTGATGGCTTACTGGTTAACTGCCGTGACTATAGTGTACAGGGTCCTGGGTTCAAGACTTACAAGTCCTGTTTATTTTGTTGCTGGGCAGAACAGGGGTTGTTGGATACAGTGTGATTAAGGCAATTTTAAGCAGTTGTAAGCAGGTTTGCGTGGGTTTGCTTGGGTTTACACAATGGCAAGCAATGCTAACTTCCAGTTAAATATTTTTACACTCAGTTAGACTCTAAAGTGCTTATCCTGATTAGGCATCGCTTACCCCCATGCAAACAGGATTAAACCTGCTTACTACTGCTTAAAAGTGCTTACTCTTGCTTACCCTCACATTAATTTAGAAAGAAATGAAACATGGGTCTTGGAAAAGTGGTAGATGTGGTTACTCTATACATATTTTACACTATTTGCTGTATAGCATGGATTTATTATTCATTACACATTATAACTTTGTTTAGTATTCCTGATTCAAGTGTATGTATACTGTATGGGGCACTTGTGTTTATCTGTGGATTTTACCACATTATTACAATGACACCTCACATCTGCACTTAATGCAGTACTCCAGTTCACAAATATATGTGATTTAGTAGGTTATACAGCAAAAAAAATGTTCATAAATTGCTTTCACATAGAAATGGAATTTACTACAGTGGGGATTGAATCAGGAATGACTGCTCGCAAAGCGAATGCTCTGACCGCTACACTATTGCAGTACTGCTTCAACTAAATGTATCTTGCTATTTATCTTCTTGTGCTATTTAAGCTACAGTATGTGTAGCTAAGCAATGGGCAAACCCACGCACCTACTGTTAAATTTAATCTGTTTGATAAAAAAAAAATCTAGTGTTATTTTCTCTAGGAAGGGACAGATTACACTTATTTCTGTGGATTGGATTTATGCATGCATGCAGACATCCTAGCAACCCCCCATACCTCTCAACCTCTTCATGTAAAATGTCTGGACAAAGCTTGACAAAATGAGGTACGACTAGGGACATATTTTAAATATTGGTCTTATAAACTTAAGTAAGTTGCTAGAGTAACAAGATTTGTTTTAATATAACTTTTCTGAAGGATTTGGTGCCTGAAACTCAAATGTATGCCATTATTTAAGGACTTCAATCTTGAGATCATCCCAGTAATTTGCCAGGACAAATGGGGTGCATGCCACAAATGTATGAGCTAAAAATCTGGACATTCCATGAAGATCTGTACAGTTGGGAGGTATGTAACCCCCTATGAGCATTCTCACTCATTGTAATTGCTGAACAGTAATTCTTGAGTGCAGGGGCATGTGTATTGTGAGAGCTCTGATCTCAGACCCCCCCCCGCACTCGTCCATGCTCCATGCCCATTTAGGAGCAGAGGCAGTGCGCCTTCATTACTATTCATGGCGTGCTGCCGTGCTCCTCTTAAATAGTCATTGCCTTGCAGGAATAAGCTATTCCTGCACGGAACCTTACTGGATCCTGGGGGCAATGTCTAGTATGTTCAATTCCCTGGTAGTTTTTTTCTTTGCAGTCTGGAGCAATTTTTGTTCCTGAACATGCATTGTGAATAATTTCCTTACTAATGTTTTTGAATAAATCTTATTCCAGTCCGTTTCTCATAAATTTAAGTCCCCAGCTAATATTATTCTTCCCTCCTGTGTTTCATGCAAGTAATATATGAATTCCTCTATGTCATCAGCATGTAACTTTGGTGGTCTATACACTCCAACAATTGTTATATCTTGCAGTGGTGTCTTTATTGTCAAAGTTACACTGTTCAAAGTATCGGTGTTATCATTGAACATGTAATAATCACAGGTCACATAATTATCTTTAATCCCTATCATAACACTTCCATTTGATTTTTTGTTAGAATGTCTGTTACAGTAAAAACATTTATATCCTCACAGAACTAGTTTCCACTCATTGTTCTTTAACCATATTTCACAAACAAGCACAATAACAACAATCTTGTAGAAATGTAGCAAATTTTCCAATTAAAAAAAACTTTATTAATGTTCCTAGCAGTAACAACCATCAGAGATGCGTAAAATGTTCCTATCTGTGAATTGTTAAATTTTTGACCTAGCAAAATTCCTTCTTAGTGTTTGTCAAATACTGCAAAATATCTGCTGCAAAAATTCTCTTCCCTGATCTTGAGAAGTACACACCATCCTGTCTGAAAGATATGTGCCCAAAACTAGGCTTGGATGCTCTACACATTTCCATTTTTTAAAACAGGACATTTTTTCCATGTAGGTATTTACCCCCCAAAATCTTTTCATTCACGGCAACCATATTCTTTCTATATGTGACTTGTGAAAAATACCTCCTTAAGCCAGTACATGCTATGCTATCTAAGAGGACCATAAGTTCCCTATTAACAGTCAGAGAGTCCTTGTGGATGAGATCATTTGTACCAACATGAATAAATATAGATCCAGAAGGTGTTCCAAGGCTTATCTCATATCTTCTACTTTTACTCCTGGCAAGCATAGCACTATTCCATGTACATTATCTTTTCTGAAATGTAAGTATCAGTTCCACTAATAACAGAATCTCCAGTTACAAGAATATATTTTCTGACCAGCTATGAACAATCTTTAGCTTGTAATACAGTAATATCTGCTTTATCAGTTGTGTCAAAGGAATGATCTTCATCACCATTAGTCTTAGTAATCCCATTTTCATAGTGTATTAAATTTACAAGCATAGAATTATCACCCAGCTGGCTTTGTACATCCACAGCTTGAGCCATGTAGTCAACATCTGTCTTTCTCTTCTGTTTTCTTACAGTAATGTTCTTCAGTCCTTCAATGTTCAGTTTTGATTTCTTAGTTTTCAGCTCCTGCTTGTCTCTTTTTTTCTATCTTCTCTTTTGGAAAATTATACCTTTTTCTGTAGATTGAAGGTTTTCTCATAGAAAAAATGTTACCATTCCCTGTACTCTGTGTCACATAGCAAAGCAGTGTCCTTTTTAGCATGTATTCTCTTTACTTTACATACATTCATCAGTTTCTTTTTCTTCCTTGTTATTTGTTGTAAACTTCTTCCTTCTTTCCTTTTTGTTTTTTTTTCCTTCTAAACACTCTGAATCCTCAGATTTCTGAGTGGTTGCATCCTAAATTTCAAAGTTGTCATGGGCATTATCTTGTCTCATAGGGGTCGAAGGATCTTTACAGACAATAGACATATCATTTCCAAAATGTGTTATATTTGCTCTTTGCCTAACATTATTTATCTCACCAGTCCAGTCAACATAAGTAACTTTTTTTCCAAGCTGTACCAATTGCAAAAGTGCAATCATCATCAGTAAGTCTAGATTTGTTACTAATAGTGGTAAGCAAATCATCCAGCTTTTTACATGAGGAACACAGACCACCAGTGTTAACAGGTGATACCCTTAAATATGTATAGCATTTGTTACACTGCTCTAGATATTTGTACTTTAGCAAATCATTAATGGCATACTCATTTAAGGAATCCATATTTAGCTACAAATGGATACGGAATTATAAAAGAAAAGAATAATTAAAATCAGTAATTACAGCATTCAAAGAGAACTTAAATTAAATTCTATGAGAAAAATCACACAATCAATATACAACTAAATACTAAAGTAAGTACAGTTGTTCTTGTCTGTACAAGTTCTGAAAGTCAACTAAAAGCTGTAATTCCTTTACATCACACACTCACTGACTCTTACACTTACACGTTTTTTCAACATTAAAGATAATAAATCACAAAGATAGAATTGATTAGATAAGCTTTGGGTTGTTCTATCTGCAGTCCATGTGAATTTATAGCTGACTAAGCCCCCTGGGATAGCTAGAGCTTGCCTGTTTAAAGGGTCTATATTAGATGAACGAAAGTTCATCTTAGCGAATGCTCACATGAGTGAATATCCAGGTACTCAAAACTGCAATTGTGGTGGCTGCACCCCCCACACCCCCCCCTAAATATATATTCCAACTCCGAGATCGCACTACAGTGAGGAAAGGGCAAATATTCCCATCTTCACTGTACCACGATCTTGCAATTGCGGTTTTGAGTTCTGCAATATTCGCTCATGTGAGCGTTCACTAAGATGAACTTTCGTTCATCTAATATAGACCCTGTTTAAAACCTATCCCTTTCTAACAACCAACAGTGAAAACAAAAGGTAAAACAACAAACTAGAAACGAAAGTAAATCTTCTTGTCTACAAGCTTCCTTCCTACAAATGGTGAAAAACAATGAAAAACAGTGGTAAAAAATAAAATATCAATTCAAACAAAACTTCTCTTACTAGTCAGCTCCATAATAAATCACAAACAAAGATAAGATTGTTTAGATAAGCTCTGGATTGTCTTCTCTGTAGTCTGTGTGATTTTATAGCTGGCTAGGCCCATTGAGATGGCTAGAACTTACTTGTCTAAAACCTACCCCTTTCTAACAACCGACATTGAAAATTAAGGGTGAAACAACAAAATATAAATCAAAGTAAATCTTTTTGTCTGGGGCTGACTCTCTATTGTTAGCAGTGCACAGCCATTACTTGAATAATTAAAGATTGTGAGTGTTGCCTGACATCAATGTTACCTTATGTATGTGCATAGAATGAAGGTTTTAGCCCCTACGGTGGTATGCATAGGATAAGGTCATAAGATAATTTGTGGTTACTAGGCTAATGGCCTTGGGGCCCTTACAAGCCTAGCTAAGAGTTTATCCCAAAAAAAGAATCCTCAGCCAGCATCTGTCACCCCTGTCAAAGAGGGACAAAGGTGGAATCCCTGGGACAAATTTGTGGTTTTCCATCCACTCATCAAGGTTGGACTTGAAGAGGGTCAGCGAGGTACTCTGACATGTATAAGAAGTCTATTCCAGAGACAGTGCAGCCTCTGGGAGACGAACCTGTCTGTCCGGCAGGTTTTGTTGATGTTCAATATTAGATGTATGCCTACCGAGCGGGTAATGCATGAGGAGTTAGACTTATGTGCATGGAGCATCTCTAGTAGGACAGCATTGATATTGCCTCGTAGGCGAGACACAGATCTCCTCTGAGCAATCTGTATGATACAGAGTAGAGTGATAGTGATTTTAGCCACTCCATATAGAACAGGTGTTGGAGGCCATGGATTCTCTTTATGAGATATTTCTGTGACCTTTCCACTTGGTGCAGGTGTTTGAAGAGGTACATGCCAAACAGGGTGTTATACTCAATGATAGGTCTAATGAGGGTGGAGTACAGAGAGATAATAACCTCATTTTTTTCTGGATGCAATCCCTTTACTTATGAGATGAACCAAGTAAAAGGCTTTTGTGACCACTGCCACCACATGATGGTCAAATGGTAGAAAAACATGACAGAAGTTTGGGGGTTGACTGCTGACTGTTTATAATCTTTTCTGCCTGTTTCCTTTTTCATGCTCACTTTGGTTACTTTATTAAAGTTGGACCAATGTTTGGTTAGGTTTACAAGAGGACATTAACACTCACTTCTAAAGCTATAGTCTACCATTGGATCAGTGTGTTTTACTTGCCCTTTTGTCCGTGCCAGCTACATAGACTATATTACTATTTATTAATCATCTATACAAGCACTGTACAGTTGTGCAATGTGTTTTGTTAGAACGGTATACTGGTGAATTGCATAGCTGATGTTGATTTAGTTCTTTTTTTGTTCTGTAGCTGGATATACCAGGAAAAGGCATGATTAAGGGTGAGATTTAATTATACCTTTTTTTCTTCAGCTATTTGGTGATGGTGGTTGGCTCTTTTCTCCTTATAATCTTTGATAAATCTGTATCAGGTCTTTGCCAGATATACTCAACTCCATTTTTCATACTTTCTACAGATTTCTTGAGTGAAGATATTATTCTGTGCTAAGCCATTTGGAATGAGGTAAATGTCATTGCCAGAGAAGGGCTATAGTATTTACTGTTTGCTATGTTTTACCTCCAGTCATAGGGATTTTCCAACTACATAACTCTGATGTTGATATCACTTTAGTAGGGTTTCCTGAAACTAAGTGTTTTTACTATTTCATTCTGCTCTGGGTTGTTTTTCTCAAGATTGTGGAATTTATTATTCTATATACAACTATCCACATTTACATATTGATCACTTACTACATGTATTCTTCAGTATCACTGCTGATATGGCATTCTAGTAGCTAAGCTAACTAAAATTCTTTATAATGTCTAGCCCTGGGTCAGCAGTCTGCTTGCAACTGGTTTGGTTAAGGGAAGTTTTCACTTGGAAGGAGTGTTGTAAATCACTTGTCATTACTGTTAATTAGCCATTGACATGCAGGTGAGGATACTGTTCTGGTATTAATTAAGGACCACCTTTTCTCAAATAGTCATCAGGTGCTCCTGTACCATGCCTAGGTACACTTATATACCCAAGGAACCCTTGTTATTTGAGCCCGGCAGCTACCCCTGGAAATGAATTGTGGGGGCTTAGCCTAACAATAATCAAGTATTGTAGCTACTAGTTTGCTTTCATAATTTCCAGACCTGCAGACTTTGGAGAAAGTTACATATTTCTCATGGAACATTGGAGGCTGCTGTCCTACAACTTAAAGAATTAGAATACTGCAATTAATTAGAAGGGAGAAAGCAGAAAGTGTTTGCTTGTAAGAGGCTAAACTTAAACAAAGAGATTCTCATAAATTTTGTTCTAGGCTGAATAGCAAGAATGTCACAGACCACAAAACAGGTGGTGGTAAGAGAGGGTGTCTTTTGATGTTCTATAAATCTCTATAAATAGTGATCTCTCATGTTCTGAAGAGTGGTAGGGAGAGAAGGTTGATCCAGGTTGATAGAGTCAATAGTGAGGAATGGGTAATTGCCAAACTGTATGCCCATAACTCAGATGACATTTGCTTTTATGAACAATTCCTCAGGACATGGTGTGATATTATTGTCTCATCCACTTTCATCATCTTACTGGGAGATTTTTAACCTGGTTTTAAATGACCAAGTGAATAAGTTATATGGAAAACAAAAATATCTTAAGCAATATTAAGTGATACTGAAGACTTGGATGCATAGTGATCACTGGTTTGATATCGGGCATGAGTGTTTCCCAAATGTAATAGCCCTCACTTTTTGAGACATCTAACTTCTCAAGGAAGCAAAATTGATCTCATGGTCCTCACTCAATATTGCAACATAAGGTACACTCACCCCTGTCTATATGAGATCAGTCTATCAGATCACGCACTGTTTACATTATCTTTTAAAACCGTGGATAACAGAAGTGTTGGAGATGGGCTCACTTTCACTGGAATTCTGACGAGTGAAGGAGCTTTTGCCAAGGAATCGTATCCTGATGTCTCTTGCAGCTTTCTCTCATGGGAGGGCAGTGAAGTTGCAATTAAAGTGCATATTATGGAAATGGACGGTCACAGAAGAAAGACAGAAACTAGGCTTTTTGATGGTACCAATGCAAGATGCATGAAATCCAAAATAGTATGGTTAAGGATGGATCACACCAACATCTGTAAGACAGAGCAAGAGTTTTGTGTATTAAAACTTAATTGATGGAACTTTTTAAAGTAGAGTCAAAGCCTCAACAGAAGGGGCAATTTTTGTGGCATAAGAGAGAGGGAGACCTGAGATGTATTGCTTGTTATTTTAAAGCAGGTCATGTCTCCACTTGTATATCCTCAACCACCAGTGAATCCAGTCAGCTTGTCAAAATGGAGAGTGAATTAAGATCAGCCTTTATAGATTTTTAAAGTTCTCTGTAGAGCCCATTCCTGAAAGTGAATGCAGACAATTAGGACTTTACTGCAGCTTAGGCTCACTTGCTTGATCTGAATCTAGAGTGTTAGACTGACCAATTTCCTCCCAAGAGATTGATAGTACAATTATCCACATGAAGTCCAATAAAGCTCCATGCATGGATTGCCTCCCCACAGAATTCTATAAATGAACATGCATCTGGAGTGTTTCTCTCTGGACCTCTGCTGAAAATTGGCTTTGTTCCAAGTCGGACTTTCCCATTAAACAAATGTTAAAAAAAAAAAAAAATAGTGGACAATGAAATTAAAGTCATTAAGGAGATGTTCCATTTCAGGGAGACACAGTTAAATTCACTGAAGTACCCCAACCAAACAATAATTATGCTGATCCTAAAAAACAGCAAACGTAATCCACTCTTGGATGATTTTTGTCTTCCCTATCTTCTATAAATCTTAACCTTAGGTTCCTAGCTAAAATTTTAGCCAAGAGGTTGGAGTCTTTACTATCAGGTCTGGTATTAGAGGACCAGGCAGGCTTTGTTAGGGAGAGGGAAGGGGTTGATAATTGCTTGACAATAGCTGCCTTTTTGTGCAAGCATGAAGGCATTACCTGTTTAACTTACTTCAGCTCAGGAATACAGGCCCAAACTTTGTGAAGTGGATATGTTGTTTATATCAAGACCCATCTTTTAGAGTATTTATAAATGGTGGACTATCCATTTTAGGTTCGATAGATAGTGGCACGAGGTAGGGATGCCCATTCTTACAGAACCTATTTTTGTTAGTTATGGAGGAATTAGACTGTAAAGTGAGATCAATACTTGAGCTTCAGTTGGGAGTTTATGCTTCATAACAGACATTTATGATGTCTGAGGATCAGACCTCTCAACTGTCCCTGATCTTCAGGGACGTCCCTGATTTAGACTCTGATTGTAGGCCTGTCCCTCTTAATCCCTCTTAAAACTGGTGACTGCTGAAGAAAAGGTGGTGATTTGACCTTAATAAATAATGATAGTAATTCAGAGTTATAGACATTTTACGTCAGGAAATCTATATTAATCCACATTCTCTTAATCTCCAAATGTTTCAAGCTAATAGTACAAATATTTACAAAATGTCCCTGATTTTCCCTGATTATTTGAGGGCTTGTCCCTGATTCTGTTGAGATTTGTCTCTGATCAGTTAAGAGTAATACTAAGGATGATTGTGTCTCACTGAGTTCTAGCATACTGGAAATCATGGATAAGGTGCTGGGGACTTCCTCCCAATTTGTAGCCTCTACAGGGTTGTAGTACAACTTTAGTAAGTCAACTATGATTCTGTGTGAGGGTGCTAATTTTGTAATGGGTAATGTAATTATCCCATGCAAAGATAAAGAATCTAGGCTTGACAGTAACATCCATCCTTAATGATCAAATATTAACTAATTCATTGGAGTTGAGGACCAAGGTTGAACAACTCATCCAGAAGATTAACAATTTTCACTCAATATCTCATAAAGCAAAGGCAATTCAGATAATTATTCTATCACATATCCTTTATTGGATTGAAAACATATCAATTTCTTTAAATTACTGCATTTTAGATGAAATCCAGTTACATTTGGAGTCTGATGTTCTAGGGGAAGGGTTATAGAACTTCAAGCTATATTGCTTATCTACCTGTGTTTTATGGAAAGATAAGAATTCCACATTTGGCAACATGTGTTATCGCTTTCCAGTTAAGTGTGTTATTGCGTAAGATAGAGAAGGAGATGAAAGATCTCAGTGGTGACCATCTCTTCAACATACCCCAAGACTGGGTTATTCAGACTGACTGAGAGTGGGTATACATTAGTGGACGTGGCTGCAGCAGAGGTCCCTCAAGCCAGATCTGTCAGTATCCAGAAATAAGGAATTTACTAAGTAAAGTGGTTAGGCTTCACTGGGTTTCAAAATGAATTGTAGAATGGAAACATCTTTTTTTTTTTGCATGATGTAACTCCACCTACCTTAAAAGGTATGCCCAGTCTTAATTCACCATTCTAGCTAAAGCTGATTGAATGGTTTGCCTGTTGGCAAACTGGTCAAATATGGGCCAAAAAGACTGCACCCTCAGAAAAAGGGATGAGCACTATCCCCTGCAGAAAATGTGGGCAAATTAATACTGGCAGAATTGGGCTCATTTATTGAAATTTGTGGAGTACTGGAGCAGCAGCTTTGAGTGGTCTCCATCTGTATCCATTGAAGAGATTTTTAACAGGTAATTCTGACTGCCCATTGGTGGGAGTATGCATGGGAAGCCCGTACAGCACTTGGAAGATAAGAAATCCTGTATCCTACTCATCTGGTACTTCTCCCTGATTGCAGCTGGGAATAGGTATGAACAGCAATAATAAAAGCTGGAGGTATGGACAAGATGACACAGACAACATTCTATGTTTTGAGAAGGCCCCAAGATTAGTAAACAATGGAATCATCTAGCATGTAAAGTAGTGTGGATTACTGATATCCCTTCTACTCTGCATTGGCAAGGTTTTGCATAGTTACATGATTTAAGCAAATGTTGTTTACCTAGCACTTTTCCTCATTTATATCATTAGTTAATGGCATGGTTCGCATGCTATAAAACATTATTTGAGCGGATAAGGAGATAACGTTAAGACAGAGCTACTTCACAACATCGAATACTCACATTATCAAATCCCACTTCATCGAGCCTGAATTCTTCGTAACCTTATTATATGGAACTGCCGTAACAATGAAAATGAACCCTGGGAAAGGAACCACTTGAACACCAGGACAAAAAAACAAACAGCATAACAAAAAACACCCCAAGAAGTGTGGGGGGGGGCTTTTCCCCCATACCCCCCCAAACTAAATATACCAACTCCAAGATCACACTACAATGGACGAAGGTCAAGGTTCACCATGATGGTCAAGTGGTTCCTTTCCCGGTGCTCATTTAAATTGTTCCAGCACTTCGATACAATGAAGTTTAGAAGAATTCAGGCTCGATGAAGTGGGATTCGATAATGTGAGTATTCAGTGTTTTGAAGGGGACCCCTTTAAGACATACATTATTTTAATTAAGAAAAGTAATTAAATAATTGAAAATGTGAAATGAATAACATGGTATTCAATCAGACTTCATGATGTTGACCACATTATCAGTGGAACAGACCCTTAGGCTTCTGAGAAACAAAACAATGAGATTTTGGGTATGTTGCCATGGAGAAGATAGTACTTGTATGTATATCTTCAGTTAAGTACTTTTTAGTTATTGGCTTAATGGTAAGTGTACAGTTTATGAAACAAGTCCTATCTGCTGTAAGAATGTTCATATGGGCTTTCCACTTTGTAGATGAACATGATTGGACTGAATGAAATATGTTATTATGGATTAAACTGAAATAAAATGTAAAGTGATCTGTATGTTATGCCGCATATTATATTATGGAGGCAAAATGATTATTTGTAATGTAATGCAATTCAGTGCAACTTAGAAAAAAATCTAATTATACCATGATCCCCCCAAAACGTGCACGCTGATTGGCCAGCGTGCCCGTTGTAAATCGAGTTATACTAAAGGAAAAAGGTCCGGTCGCCCGGACTTTTTTCCATTAGTATAACTTGTTTTTTTTAAACACTGTCTCGCTATGTTAAATGGGTTTAACATAGCGAGACAGCTTTAAAATAAGCAACGGAGATCTCCGTTGCTTATTTTAAAGCTGTCTCATGTTAAACCCATTTAACATAACGAGCAGTGTTTAAAACGGAGAAAGCAAGATCTCCGTTGCTTTTTAGTGTCTCGCTATGTTAAATGAGTTTAACATAGCGAGACAGTTTAAAATAAGCAACGGAGATGTCCGTTGCTTATTTTAAAACTGTCTCGCTATGTTAAACTCATTTAACATAGCGAGACACTAAAAAAAAGCAACGGAGATCTTGCTTTCTCCGTTGCTTTTGCTCAACTCTGATGTACTGCGCAGGCGCGCAGTACATCAGAACTGCCGCGGATGCCAGACATCTGCGGAAGGGCAGTAAACAGGCATTATACTATGCCATTATTTAAGAAAAGTAACAGTTTCTTTTCTTAAATAATGTCATGGTATAATAGCAATAACCCACTTCTGGGTGTGGGTAATGCTAAATTTAACCACGGTTGGCTTTGTTTGGATCCTCGGGCTTCGCCCTCGGGACCAAACCACGCCAACCGTGGGTAAATTTAGCATTACCCACACCCAGGCGTGGGTTATTGCTATATTAATTCACATACTGTTGCTGACATGGTATTGTCTAGCATGGATTAGAGCCAGTCTGATTTTGTTATGTATACATGAATATATCCTGCTTATACCGACTTAAAAAGTGAGCTCACATTTTTATACTATTCTGCCATGGATATTCCTCTCAACTGTGCAGATTTTCACAGAATGTCCAGATTTTTGTGTCATATATTTTGGTCTGTTTCTCATAAAAATATGGTTTTCTGGCATATCACTGGCAAATCATTGAGGGTTGAAGTCAGAACATAATGACAGACATTTGAGTTTCAGACTTCATACCCTTGATAAAATGCATGCTAATGTAAAATCTGTTATTGTATCAACTTTCTAAGTTTGTAAAAGCAATATTTAAAAAGTGTCCTTATTTTTGGGTCTTTGTCCCATTGATATTTATGATTTTGTCCAGATTTTTTGCTCTAGGAGGTTGAGAGGTATGACCATGGATCTTTCTAGTTTTTGTAACATTTTTTCATTGGCTGAGCACATTTTTGTGTTTGTTGATGTTTTCAACAAATATGATCTGTAGGATGCTAACATTATTAAGTCCTGTCAAACTGCACTCCACTTGCCTCTAATTCTGTGCCATCATTCACATGAGAAGCAGTGAAAGATAAACATATAAAGAATGGATAACACATTGTTCAAAGGCAACTGCCTTGCAAATAATGGGAGTAGCTCATCTGGGTTATTGCTGCTTCACTCCATGTTCTAGATCAGTATGATCACCTGTTTTACAGACAACTGCTCTATTGAAAGCAACTATAATCCTTAATTATCAGAAATAGATATGAAAAAATACAGTCTAAAGTAATAAGGATTGATCAATATATTCCTTTCTTTTTTAAAGGAACAGAAACAAAACCATGCTATTAAATGTGTTACAGGGAAATCTGTGCATGAGAAATGTTTCAATGATAATTTATGTGTCACTGTTCCAAGCTCTCTTGTTAATAGTTTCTTATAAATGTATACATTTATTTTTGTCATGATATTCAAAACATATCCGTAGTACATATCTACAGTATCATATGATAAGCATTTGCTACTCTTACAGTTGCACTCCAGGTGGGGGCTGTAATACTGTTTGTGGTGTTATGATTCTATATGGCCCTTGCCTAATTAAACAAATGATTCTGAAGCCTGTGCACACACTTAAGTAAATCCACAAACATGTTTTCATTTCCCACTTCAATTGGATACTATAACTCTTTAAAAACCTGCAACAAAGGGCTGAGGATCTTTTGATACCTGTATTCACAATAGGAAGGACAAACCAAGCAAATCTAATATAGTACTTTGGATACCTAGAGTATTAAAGGAGAAAACTGGGTGAAAGCAGATGACTTAGAGGCTTAGGATGGTGTGTTTATGTCATTTAAAATTGTACTACATACAAGATTAGTAAATGTTTTTTGGTATGCATAGAATGGTTCTGAAAGTGTATTTATGTATTTGTTTGCTTATTGTTTTATTTTGCTCATTCATACAGTCTAAGTCTCCCAGCTGCTGCAGAAACAATATGTCTGCATGCACACAATGAAAATGAGTTAGAAGGAATTTTGCTTTTCTCATACCCATACTGACACAACATGAGTTTAGGGTTGATCATTTACTACACCCTCACCTTCAGTGCATTTAACAATTTTTTTATAATGCTGTTTTAGAAGACAGAAAATGAAACTACAAGAACAGTTATAATGTTAGTGGATCTAGCTTATCTTCAAACCCTTGCATAAAGGGGAAAGCTATTGCTGAATGTTAAAACAAAAAGATATGACTATCAAAATACTATAAATAAAAGGAGAAACAGGGCAAGTGTCAGAAGTAATTAACTGGAAAATTGGGAAGCCAGAGTATAGAAGTATGTATCACAAAGTTAATAAATGCCTGTACTATCCAAACTATTAGTATGATGCTTGCTTCACCCCCCCACCCTTTGATTCAGTAAAACATGTTTGGCCTTTCATCCTATTACATCAGTAAGACATTCATGCACACATATAAGACATCAGGAAAAAAACATGTTCTTTAGATTCTAGACTGATAACACTCAAAATGTTCTCTAAAATTAAGCAATGAGCAAATGCACAATGTCAAAAAGCAGGTGAAGTAACGATGGTGACTATTTTGAGCACTGCTCATATTTCTCATAGCATACAAAATCAAGAAAAAAGCAAAAAGTAACCAAGGACAAAAGCCACAAATCAGTGACATTTTTTCGCTATTGCTTCTAGTGTTTTATGCTTTGTCAAACTGAAAGAATTCAAATTAACACACAGTATCTGCAATAAAATAAGAATATCATGAAACTCCACTTAACTACTGTAGTATGATCAGTTTTTCTTTTTGGTCCGTGCTGTCAGTATGTAAAATGAAAACTTGCTATTTCAACCTTAGATAATCAGCAGTTAAATTCCTTGTTTTCAAATATAAACAGTAGAGCTCCATACTTTGCTGTTTTCATATAGAAACCCAGATACATCTCGACTACATTCAATTGGACAACAAGGTTATATTCAGCTTATTATTGATGTATTGACACAAATTCTATTTCCACAAACAAAAAGGTATCAAAAGAGTTTCCTCATAAATTCCAACGCTAAAAATATGAATAGATTCATCAAGCCATGAAGTAGGAAACTATTTATTCAATTTTTCTGTCAACTTTTGTATTCCAAGAGTATATAACCAGACTCAGTAGGTCCCTCTCTCACATATTAAGATTTGTTTTTCTGGTCTCTTTTTCCCAAATTACATATCACCCTTCGGTATGCAAAGTAGCTTTGCATGTTAATTCCACCGGCAGTGACTCCAGTCCATTATTAGTGCAAAATATTAAAACTACACATGGGTGTAAAAGCGACTTAAATACCAAATGAACTTTTGTCTAGTAAAATTGTTACATTACCTCCTCTGCTTCTAATTCATGGGTCTACATTGAAAAATGCATTATATTTTTGTTTTTATTTAATTAACATCCCATTTACAGCTAGTTCTCTACTCATAATTATCTGCACGTCTCTTTGTTTATGAATTCAATATGGTCCGTATGAATGGATAAATGAATGAATGGTCTGCACTGTTTTATAGATACAATGCTGGCCAATGATAAGTGACTCATAATTAGATGGCAAAGCATCCCTTACAGCAGTTGACAAAAGATGAAGTCCAAGAAGAAATGATACTGCCATAACAGTTTCAGAGTAAACCAGCTAAGAAAATATAAAGAATACTATTCAGCTACCAATTACAAAATCAAAATTTTACGAATCTTAACACATACCATTTTTTATGTTACCATTTTTTATGTTTTGTGCAAAATACAACTGTTGTTGTTCTTATGACACTGCCAGTCCAGCTATCTAGAATTTTGTAAATAATTCTATGTCATTTGTGAATATTGATATGATTTATACAAAATTGTATGTTGTGTACTGAGCTTCAAGAATGTTACCACAGCATACCCTGCTGGAACATAGAAGACTAACTTACAAAACTTCAAGAAAATAAGTTGAAATTAAGTGCTTTATGATGTTCTATAAAAGTTAGTTAATGCAGCGAGACAGTATGTC
The DNA here is from genome assembly GCF_019279795.1 of Protopterus annectens. NCBI lineage: Eukaryota > Metazoa > Chordata > Ceratodontiformes > Protopteridae > Protopterus > Protopterus annectens. Next base: position 1,501,233,964 of record NC_056725.1, on the reverse strand, counting down.
TAGAGCTAGAAGTTTCTTTCTATTGCCTTGGAGAAAAGTAATTACTAGGTTTAAAATGTAAGCTGTTGTATTGCTTTATGACTTCCTAGCAGTTGCACATCTGAGAGATGTATTTTTAACAAAGAGATGTTAGCTGCTGTTAGTCTGAGAACTGAAGTCAGGTGATAAAAAGTGATGTCATCTAGGCTAACCCAGCAGTAATGTCTAATATTAATATAAGAACTCTCTCAGAGAGAGACTATGCATTTTGTGTTTCGTCTTGGATCTAGCAAGAACATCCACTCATCTACATTTGCCTTGCTCTGTAAGTAAGCTATTTAGAGCATAGTATCTTTTAGATATAGATAGGAATATACTAAAGATTAGTTCAGATGTTTTCTGCATTTATTTAAGACTGTTCTGCAATGTTGTTTTAAAATATTTCCTGTGATTCTGAACTCTGCAGTTACTGTGTTGATTGAGTATTGTCTTGTTATTTTATTATTTATTATTAAATATATTTAAACCCGTCTTTGTGGCTGATATTTGTGAGACATATTTAAGGTCTTAGGATACTTGCGTATGTATTTGTTGACACTGTACAGGCCACTCCTAAATAGCCTTGCAAGTCTTGGTCACACATTTTTTGGATAATAGTAACATTACACAGTAGGATTGGTCCCCCTTTGGGAAGGGCCTTAAAGTAGCTGATAAGGGGTTCTGGTGGCAGTGATAATTACCTTATGATCTGGGCATAGGGGGCCATAGCTATTAAACCTGTGCCAGCCTTTCCTAGGTGTGTGTTTGTGTATAAAACAAATCTCACAGTGTGTGTGTGTGTGTGTGTGTGTGTGTGTGTGTGTGTGTGTGTGTGTGTGTGTGTGTGTGTGTGTGTGTGTGTGTGCATGTGTGCATTTGTGCTTGTGTGTGTGTGTGTGTGTGTGTGTGTCTGTGTGTGTGTGTGTGTGTGTGTGTGTGTGTGTGTGTGTGTGTGTGTGTGTGTGTGTGTGTGTGTGTGTGTGTGTGTGAGCTACCTGGGCAGGGACATGAAGCACTGGTTGGACAGATAGAGTGTTGGTAGGATTTGGCTTGGAACCCTGGCTAAGGACTCAACTCTATAGCTGTGCCAGTGGGGAGTGTTATTGCGGATATGGAGAAAGAGGGAGAAACCAACCCCAGACTGACTGTGATCTCTGTGTGCTCTTAAGGGAAATTGTGCGTTACATCCCTCGCTATTGCCATTGGTGAGGATTGAGGCTCCTTGATTACTGGGCCACTGCAGGGGCATCATAGTTCTAATCTAGTCCTGTTTTTTTGGCTTATTTATACTGGTTATTGCTTTTAACAATTTATATATAGCACTTTTTATTGCCGGTTGCATACTTTTTACTGCATTTTATTGGTATTAACTAATCTGAATGGGTAACTGATTTGTGTGCAGTTACAGGCATTCTGTAGAGTCCCCTTGCTCTTTTATCTGTTTAAAAAAATATTTTGTGGCTCATTGCTGTGATAAAGATTTCTGCAGCGTTTACTGTCTAAAAGAGTGCAGGCTAATAGCTTTAGTATTGTCCCAGTTCAGAGTTGCTGTCTCTAGGCCTGTTTGTTTTTTTGCATTGATTGTTCTGAGTGAGCACATGACCAGGTCATCCTGAATTAGTCGAAGCCTCTCTTTACCTTCATGGCAGGATTGTGTTGATTGGCTGCTGGCTAGTGGATGTTGGTTCTTGTGAGTTTTTTTTTTTAAAGTTGTCTAAGGTTGTATCTTCTGGTATTTAAGCCCTAACTTTGGGAGGATTTCTGTCAACACACTGAGCAGAGTGGAGGAGAAGCATTGACTACAACTCTGATCTGAGTTATATAACGATAAGTATCCTGTTTTCTTTGGCTTATTTTTACTGGTTATTGCTTCTAGCAATTTAAATATTGCACTTTTTATTGCCTGCTGCATACCTTTTACTGTGTTTTATTGCTATTAACTAATCTGTGTGGGTAACTGATTTGTTTGCAGTTAAAGCAATCTGTAGAGTCTCCTTGCTTCTTATTCTGTTTAAAACTTTCACTTTGTGGCTCACTGCTGTGATAAAGATTTCTGTAGTGTTTACTTTCTAAAAGAGTGTAGGCTGATAGCTTTAGTATTGTTAGTATTGTCCCAATTCAGATTTGCTGTCTCTGGGCCTGTTTATTTTTGCAGTGATTGTTCTGAGCACATGACCAGGCCATCTTGAATTAGCAGAAGCCTTTCTTAACCTTTGTGGCAGGATTGTGTTGATTGGTTGCTGGCTAGTGGGGGGTTGGCTCTTGTGAGCTTTTTTTTTTAAAAAAAAGTTGTCTAAGGTTGTATTTTCTGGTATTAAGCCCTAACTTTGAGGTGATTTCTGTCTATACATACTGAGCAAAGTGGGCAAGGGACATTGGCTGCAACTCTGATCTGAGATATATAACAATAAGTATCCTGCTTTTTGTCTTATTTATAATGGTCATTGCTTCAAGCAATTTGTATATAGCACTTTATATTGCCTGCTGCATACGTTTTACTGTATTTTATTGCTATTAACTAATATGCACAGGTAACTGATTTGTTTGCTGTTAATTGTCCCAATTCAGATTTGCTGTCTCTGGGCCTGTTTATTTTTGCAGTGATTGTTCTGAGCACATGACCAGGCCATCTTGAATTAGCAGAAGCCTTTCTTAACCTTTGTGGCAGGATTGTGTTGATTGGTTGCTGGCTAGTGGGGGGTTGGCTCTTGTGAGCTTTTTTTTTTTAAAAAAAAGCTGTCTAAGGTTGTATCTTCTGGTATTTAAGCCCTAACTTTGAGAGGATTTCTGTCTATACATACTGAGCAGAGTGGAGGAGGGGCATTGACTGCAACTCTGATCCGAGATATATAACAATAAGTATCCTGTTTTTTGGCTTATTTATACTGGTCATTGCTTCAAGCAATTTGTATATAGCACTTTATATTGCCTGCTGCATACGTTTTATTTTATTTTATTGCTATTAACTAATATGCACAGGTAACTGATTTGTTTGCTGTTAAAAGCATTCTGTAGAGTCTGCTTGCTCCTTTATCTGTTTAAAAACTTTCATTTTGTGGCTCACTGCTGTGATAAAGATTTCTGTAGTGTTTACTGTCTAGAAGAGTGCAGGCTAATAGCTTTAGTATTGTTCCCCACCCTATCTCCCTGTTGGTGTCTTGTTGTTATACTTAGTGGCTTTGCAGTTGCCCGCCCCTACTGTAAATTTGATCTGGGACACTCCTCCCAGTCTAGTGTCATTAGCTCATTCTAACTAATACAGAGAGAAGATCTGAGAAGGCCAACCCACTTAGTTTGTTTCCTTCTGTTCCTCCTTTCCCCCTTGCTTTAAAAAAATGCCTGAATCTCCTTGTGTTCTGACTGTGCTTCTCAAACATTTTGGAACTATAGAGTATATTTTACTGCATTTATTAAAATAGTATTTGCCTCAATATTGCTACAGCTGAATTGTTTAAGTGTGTTTTATCTGGTTTTCTGTATTTATAGACTTCTCTGTATATGTAGACTAGCTACGTATTCTACTGTATTACTGCCTCTTAAATCATTTTTCAGTTGTGCACTTGCCTTGCTTCATCTAAAAAGTTTAAAATTGCTAATTGTGTAAAGTTTTAATTGCATTTACTGTTTAGGGCTACACACTTAAGTGCGTTAGCATTTTCTGTGTTTATTTACTGTATTATTGCATTGTTTAACCTGTTTTAACCAAAAAACAAAAAAAAAAGATTATCTTGTTTGCTTGTTTCCTGCCTTTCCTAGCTAGTATAGGCCAGATCCCAGGCTTTGCTTGTTTCAGGACTTTATTTTCTGTGTTCAAAGCTATCCAGACCTTGCTGTGGCAGAGGGAAGTCCTACTGCTTACCAGTGGGAGTGGTGAGCATTGTACTGACTATCTAACACTAGAGAAGTAGTTTCCAGCTCTGAAATTGTAATTTTATTAGCCTTTTTGAGCTGATTTCTATCCCTGTCAACTTTCTGGCTTAAAAACATGTGTGTTTGCACATTTTTCACATCGTGCAGCACCGTGGGGCTACGGTTAAACTATTCCAGATGCCAGAAAGTCTGCTCTTCAAATTTTCCCTTAGAACTAGTTGGTTTCTCAGTAGGAGCACTAAAATATGAACCCCTGTGACTAGCACTTGCTCTAGAACCTGCTGGAAAGCACTAGGAAGCCTTAAATTGATACAAGCACTCAACTCTCCTTGACAATAAGTAGAAATTAATCATAGGCACTAAGCCTATAATTGCAAAGTACTTTGCAAAGGTAAAGGAAAAGAGCTCTTGTACTTTACAAAAGCACCTAAACAGGCATGTCCAAGGGTCAGCTTCCAGTGATTTCTCCTGTCCACCTGGTGAATCTGGGCATACTGGGGCAATGCAGCAACTGCCTGAGAGACACAGACAATCCTCTCCTCCTAGCACCCAACACTACAACCTGCGAGAGATGCACTTACATAGCAAAATTGGAAGCAAAGCTCTCTCCAGCCAAGATTGTGTTAGACAGTCAAGAGGAGAAGGTTAACACCTGTACTACACCTCAAGTAACACATAGCCCTTCAAAACCCACACCATCAACACCCACACATAGCAACACTAAACCCACATATGTGGAGGCCCTTAACATTAACCTGCCCAAGTAACAAGGACCTCCGAAGCTGAAATGCAATCACCAGCCACAATCAAAGTGATGCATAGCTCTCAACACCAGTGTGCCACCCAACAACAGCCCCTAAGGCAAGACAATGTACCTAACAATTTAGTCATATGTGACTCTATAGTCAGGAACACTGATGTCCCACTCACTAGGCTGAACAAAGAGAAAATTACATTCAGCTGTCTGTTGGGTGCCAGGATCCACCGCATAACGCATGCACTCAAGTCACTCCATAACAAGTACAAATATGACTCTGTCATTTTCCATGTTGGAGTGAATGACTTGAGACATGCCTCCTTGGACTACATGAAAAGAGACATTGAAGAGTTATATGATCATGTGGCCCAGGCAGGTATGACCCTAGCCCTGAGTAGCATCCTGCCTTCGCCCAGAATGATGCCACAGTGTAAGGACAAAATGATTGACTTCAACAATTGGCTAAGCTTATGGTGTCATTCAAAGGGGATCCAGTATCTGTCTGCCTGGCAAGACATGATTGACAAACCACGATACTTTTCCAGAGATGGTCTGCACCTCTCATCCCTGGGATTCAGGTTACTGGCTAAAGCTCTTGCCACACCTATAGTGCCTTTTTTAGGCAAGGTTCAAAGGACAAAACCACCACCGTAACAGATACAAGCATGCAAAATCTGAAGGTAATGCTACTTAATGCTAGAAGTCTAAACCTCAAAAAGCACTTTCTCGAGGCACTCCTAAAAATGGAGAACATTGATATCTGTGCAGTAACTGAGACCTGGTTCAAGGCTCCGGAGACCACCCCTGCAATACCAGGCTACAACTCTTACCATACTTTTCAGCCACCAAACCAAGATCGAAACACTAAATGTGGAGGAGTGTCCATATTCACCAAGGATATTAACACCTCCTGGCTAGTTGCCTAACACAATGAATCTGAAATTCTCCAGGTGCAAATAACACTAGATAAGACTGCAATCCAAATTGTAGCTTGCTACAGATCCCCCACCGTGCCCTAAGAGTCTCACTACACCTTTCTAAACATACTGGAAACTATTAAGATACAACCAAACACCCTAATACTGGGTGATTTCATCTACCCTGCCATTAACTGGGAAAACTACTCGGGTACCAACACCTTTTCCCAACGGTTCTTGGAATTCATAAATTTCAACGCCTTGGATCAACTAATCCATTGTCCCACCATGGGATCCAGTATCCTAGACCTGGTCATTACCAACATGGGAGATAGATGCTCCACACCAGTGGTCACCCCCTCATTAGTCAGGTCTGACCATAAGCAAATCACCCTTGTCATCCACATCCCACCCCCACCCCCCAGTAAGGAAACCTCCATAAAACACTTCTCCAAAGCTAACTTCATGCAACTCAGGTCAGAAGTGACAAACTTCATGACACCCATGCAGATGAGATCTGAAAGGATGACTGCTCAATCCTATACTAAGGCATTGTACGAGCACATCCACTCGTGCATGGATTGTGCCATCCCAAATAGAACCAAGATGCTCTCCTCCAAAAAAAGGAAGCCAATCTGGTGGTCCCCTGCCATAAACAAACTATATAACAGAAGGAAGAAACTGTTGCAGAAAAGACGAAAATCCCAGGATGCAAAAAACTCCCTTACCAGCCTCAGTAAGAAGCTGAGATCCCTCATAAACTCATCCAAAGCTAGTTACAAAAATAAAATTATCAAAGATTCCATAGACAACCACAAGGCATTATATAGTTATGTCAAGACTCTAAATGGCAATGCTCAGATCTGGTCTGAGTTACAACAGACTGGCATGAAATATACTGATCCCAAGGATATTGTCAATATCCTGACAGATCAATTTACTACCAACTTCACCCCCCTCTCACCCCCTAAAGGGCCTATCTCAATACCAAAAGATTGCCAAATTCCAGTAATGATGGCCACACAGGTAGAAACCGCACTCTCCAAAGCTAAGAATACAACATCCATGGGACCAGATGACATCCCGCGCTGTGTACTACATGAACTACAAAATGAACTGGCACCTCACCTAAGTGTCATGTTTAATCATAGCCTCACCTTAGGCTTCATGTCCAATGAGTGGTGCACAGCTACAGTAAGTCCACTCCACAAGGAGGGATCCACCTTGGATCCTGGGAACTACCACCCCATCAGTCTGATGAGCCTGATCTGCAAGGGCATGGAAAGCATTATCATTGACCTTATAAACAAAGACATTGGTAACCTTCAAACACTGGACCACACGCAGTTTGGGTTTGTTAAGGGCTGATCTTGTCTCCTGAACCTGATTGACTTCTTCAAATCAGTCTCCAGAGCTGTGGACAAGGGTAAGGCGGTCCAAACAGCCTATCTGGACCTCACCAAGGCCTTTGACACCATCCTGTACTCTAGAATCATAGATAAACTTAATAAGCTGGGCATAAATCCCTATGTCACTCGATGGGTTGCCAACTGGCTTACTGACAGAACCCAGACTGTAAAAGTAGCTGACTCCAAATCCAGCTCCAGACAAGTGACATGTGGAGTACCCCAGGGATTATTCCTGGGACCGCTCTTGTTTGGCATCTATTTCTCTGAAGTACAGGCCAACACTAAGGGACTCTGGATAACAGTTTGCAGATGACTGCAAACTGGGAGCCATTATTGAATCCCCAAATGATGTGGATATTCTACAAAAGGGGCTTACAGAAACAGATGCTTAGTGCCAGAGCCATGGGCTCAAGCTTAATGCCAAGAAATGTATAGTTATCCCCTTTGGGAAAAAACATGTACCCATGAATTACCACATAGGTGGCAGTACACTGAATGCTGAAAGTGTGATGAGAGACTTAGGGACACAGCTGGACAGTGGTCTCACCTTCGATAACCACATCGCCACAACAGTCAGGAAATCCTTCTATGTGGCACACCTCATCACTAAGGGCTTTTCATCCAGAAGAAAGGAGGTCATTGTCCCACTGTACTCATCCCTCATTAGACCCATTATAGAGTACAATGCCCCATTTGGTATGTACCTCACAAGACATCTGCAACAGCTGGAAAGACCACAGAAATACCACCCTAAAAGAATCACAGGCCTATAGCAGATGCCCTATGCTGACTATGCTGGTATATTGTCTACTCAGAGGCAATCTCCCCGTAACATAGAAGGCCATGTCAATCCCTGAGCTGTTGGACATGCTCCATTTAAAGAAATCCCAATCCCTCAGAGCCACACACTCCAGGGATCTAAACCTTATCATCTCAATGAACAAAACATAGTGAAGGGATAGGTTCCTGTTCCAGAGACTCCTCATACTCTGGAACAGACTGCCCATACATGTTAAGCAGAGTGCCTCCTTGGCCCTCTTCAAAAGGAACCTTGACAATTGCATGAGAAATAGGTAATTCACCCTGGGGATCATGTCAGACACCCTGCTAGACAGGAGTCCAGGGAAGTAAATATTATGGCAAGAAATATCCAGGGAATTGTTATGACTAAGCTTGTATAGGCCCTAGGGCCAATAGCCTAGTACCAGCCTATAAACCTATGAACCTAATAAAACTTCTTCATTGCCCTGGTTAGCAGATTTTATAAAGTACTGGCATTACATACTTATACAAATTTATCAATAACTGTTTCATGGGATTTAAATTTAACATTGTTTATAGATAATGAAGATGTTCATAGTATAAGTCAGTAAAATGTTTCATGGGATTTAAAGTTAACATTGCTTATAGATAATGAAGGTATTCACAGTATAAGTCAGAAAGCCCACCGTTTTCATGATCCTTTTTATGCCAGTACTAATTATTTCAGAAAATCATTTGAGACTCTAGCATACAATATAAGTGCTTACAACCTTTGTAACTGGAAGGAAGATCTTATTAATGAAGTGGATAACATTTACTAAAGACTTTCTTTCAAGAAATACACTCATTTTTTTTTTTTTACAAAACAGCATCAAACAAACTTATATGGTAATCCCCAGGTGTCCCATAGTATCTTGCAGAATATGCTATTAAAGGAAAAAAATATGTCTGGCATGTGTGTTTACATACTTCGCTCTTACAGTTAGAATAAATAATATTATTTTTAAGCACTGCCATACTTAATACAGATTCCTTTTTAGCAGAGCTACAATATCATATCACTAAAATAGTGTATAGGACAGTCAAGATTATAAAGGTACGGAATTACAATATAATTTTAAATCTTATAGCTGTACTGTTTGGCCACATAAATTACAAGAAATGTCCTGTTATATTAATGCACAGAAGTTATGAGCAAACACAATCTGGCATGCGCAAGTCAAGGTGTTCTTTGTTTTAAAACAGAAGAGGTAAATGGAGTTTTTTTATGTAGCTGTCCAGTCTAACATTGCTTCTTATTGTGATTCTTGCAAAAGCTACTACACAGTTGTAGGACAGATAGATTATTCCATGTTTGTTTTACAAAGCCATTTCAAAATGGGATTTAGATAGTGAGTACATTCGGCACAACAAGTCAAAGTTCCATGAAGTATATGCATTGTGTTGTTGCTACCTTTTAAACTGTAGTAGTTCAGATGTGCTTATCTACAACTGTACTCAGTAGCGAATGTATTTATGTTTATGCATTGTGGTGCTACTGCTCATTTTTATGTTTAAAATATAGTAGTTTACTTGTATTGTTCAACACCTGTATTGGTTAGCAATATTGTGACTGTATACTCACTCTAACTCTGTTTTCACCACTGTGCTTTCCTGCCTACTCTCCTGTACTCCTTCTTTACTTTTATCACTTACTACTATCTGCAGTTTTCTCCTTAACCCAACCACCTCCTTCATTCCTCTCTTTAGTAATAAGTCTTAAGTGTACCCTGCCTGCAACCTTGCCAGACCCAAGCCTGACATTTGAACTCCTGGTCCCTCATCTCCAGTGCATTATGCTGTTTGCACAGGTAGCATCCTGAGTGCATGATGTATCCATTTATATATAAATGCATAGACCTGTTATCTCTGTTAGTTTTAGACAGGAAAGGCTGCTATTGTTCATCACCAGGAAGTACAACCTTTCACCCCCCCCATAACCATTTTGTGGTGATTTGTACCCATTTTCCCTTGAACGTGGCTTGTTCATAGTAAGCCCTGGTAATGTAGCATATTTTTGCTTTACCCACTCTTTCTCCCCTTCCTTTACTTCTATAACATCCTATTTTAGCTTGTCTTAATTTACTGTCCAACTTTCACTGCCATTCTCTATTCAGCTCACCCTAATTCTTTGTGACCTGTCTGTGACCCTCTTAGTAAACTGGTTATTGCTCCTCTTATCAGTCTGTTCCCTCCAAGTAAGGCTTCAGATTCCTCCTCTTATTCTGGTCTGTGGAACACACTCTCTGCCCAACCCTCAGCCATACAACTTTTGCTCCCTTACTTTTTCCTTATTTCAGCCCTGTAATCTACTGTTCTTATTCTCTGTTTGTGGTTTTTGCATTTTTCTGTTCAAAACAAAGCTTCCTGAACAAACTTAATTCTCTTTGACTTTAGTGACTCACTTACTTTTCTGATTGTATTTCTGATAACATTTATCCTGTGGTCTGCCGGCTCTGTTCCCCTACCCCACCTCCATTCTTACCCACCCCAGATCAATTTCCTTAATTTCCTCAATTTCTTACCCTATCTCTGCCCCTTCCTTCCCTCCAACCAATGAAATGTTAGTTCTATCAACAGTTACAGCTTCTCACCTCTACTAGCACTCTACACTAAGGGTTTATCCTCAAAGTCCTATTACTTCATTATCTTACCTCAGTCTATAATCTTACCTATATCTGTCTCCCAAGCTCCTTTTACCTTTTTACCTCTTGTACCAGGGTCTACCCGATTTAATTCACACTATCTCCTTTCCTAACTTAGTATAGAATTATCATCAAACCCACACATTTAATTCCTAATATTAAGTATAATGTCTCTTTTTACACACTCAATACTTCTCTCTCTCTCTCTCTCTACACACACACACACACACAAACATATATATATATATATATATATATATATATATATATATATATATCCTAATAAACTTAGCATATCTCCAACACACACATATTAAAAACCTCTTCCTATAACATCCATACATACTATAGGTACTACCAGCTACTCCAGAATAGATGCCAGCCTGTACAACACAAACATACTTCTACTAATTAAAGTAAGAATACTGCCTCTAAAAAACAAGCACTCCAATCACTCAGCTTTCAACCACTACCTCATACTTAAAAGGAAATTACCACCCATGTTTTACCTACACACAGGATCGACACTACCTCAGTGTGGTAATATCCACCCTAGCCCAGGTTCCATCTATTCATCTTTTCAGCTCCTAAATTCCTACAAATAACTATACATCACAATTCTTAACCTTCAAAGTGTCAGAAACAAAATCTCAGAATTCCATGCCTTGATATCTCACAACAAATCTGATATAATAGCTGCCATAGAAACCTGATTAAAATAATACATAAGAAACTCTGAATTCCTCCCACCAGGCTATGCTTGCTTAAGGTCAAATATACCTCATAAAAAAGGGGTGGGGAGCACTCTACTCTATCCACATACCTTTACTGTAGTCTCCTATACTAATCCAATTCCATCATTTTCTACAGCTGAAATTGTGATAGCATTCCTAAAGATGAACAACTACAAAAATATCTGTATTATAGCTCTGTATATCCCCATGTAATAATATCCATCTCCAAGAAAAAATAACTGCCTGGTCATCAAACTGTATAACAAATGAAACAATCATCCTGGGTGATGTAAATATTAACTGGCTAGATGTTTCTCATAACCAATCTTCATCATATGTCAACCTATTAAACTATACTCAGCTAATAACCAACATAACCATACCCACCAGAAACAATGATGTGTTCTATACTTGACTGGATTCTGCTGTCTGACCCAAGTAAGATTTCAGCATCAGGCACACTCCATCACAGCATCATTGACCACTTGCCTGCCTATATATTATGTAAAACCACTCACATAGTAAGTCAAAACCGACACAAATAAATAAGAAACCTATCCAATTTTAACACAACAATCCTAAACAATGCTTTAAAACAAATAAATTGGAACAAACTCAAAGTCCTCCGCCTCAGTGAAGCCATAGATCTCTTTAACTCCACATTTCTGAAAATCTTAAATAACCTAGCCCACTTTTGACAAAAATAGTAAAAACTAATCACATCATCTGGCTTAGTAAACCATCCAAGCAAAACATGGCTGCTAGAGAAAAAACTTGGAAACCTTGGCATAAATAAAAATAAAAATTTCTCAGATCTCTTAAAATACAGGGAAGTCCATAATAAAACAAAGCACTTAGTCATCAAAGACAAAAAGGAATACTATCACAATCTTCAAAATAACCAAAAACAAAAGCTAAAAAAGATTCTGGAACTCCATCTTATCTCTATTAAACCCAGGTTCAAAGAACAATCCATGTCCAGATCCTGAAAAAACACCTAGTAAAATTGTTGCTCTCTTCAACTCCTACTTCATAGCTCATCAAAATAGATAATCTTACTGCCACCTTTCCTCAAGCTGCACAATTGACCCAACACCACCAATGCAACCCTCACATAACAACACTGCCCCTCCTCAACTTACTTTTTCTTTCTCGCTTATACCCACTGCATCATACCAAAACTACTCATCAAGCTCAAACCATGCATCAAACCATGCATCAAAGCACCTGGCAACCTACCCTCGTAATATCTTCAAATGACAGCCAAAACAATAGCCTATCCTGTTAGCATACTCATTAACAGATCTATCCAAACATCCTACATAACCAGCATGTGGAAAAAAAGCTTACATTCTTCCACTTCACAAAGGAGGTCACAACACAGATATCCCCAACATTTGCCCTATTGCAATTCTCTCTCCCATTTCTAAAATCTTAGAAAAATGCATTCATACTCAACTGTTAAACTATCTACTTCATAATCAAATTCTTTCCCCTACACAGCATGGCTTCAGGCCAGGCCATAGTACTACTACAGCTCTATATCCTGCATGGATACAGTGAATCAAGCTCATGAGTCAGGCAAAATTGAGACATCACTCTTTTTTTACCTCTCCAATGCTTTTGATATGATCTCTCACCCCCTACTACTCACTAAACTCTCTTAACTAGGCATCTCAACCCCAACTCTAAACTGGTACTCTAACTATCTCACAAACAGACAACAATCCACCAAATGGCAGAACTCCTTTTCTCCATTTCTTAACACAACCACAGGTGGTCCATAAAGCTCCATACTTGGGCCACTTCTATTCAGTATCTGTATCAACAACTTCTACTCCACTGTACCTCAAGCTATCGTAATACAATATGCAGATGATTCAACAATCATCTGTACTGCTAATAGCACATCTGAACTTCAACAAATCACACAAAATGCCTTTTTGTCTACTGAAACCTGGATAATCAACAACCATCTTGCACTCAATCCTATCAAAATTAAACTTCTGTTATTCACTCCTAAAAAATCCACTCCCCTAAACAGGACAGAATTTTATATACACTCTCAAAAGAAGACCATTATTGAAGTTGTGTCCCACACAACATTATTAGGTGTCATCGTAGATGAAAACCGAACATTTTTTGCTTCTTTCGGCTTTTCCCAGTTAGGGGTTGCCACAGCGGAACTCCGGTCCGCTAATGATTGGTAGTTGATTTTTACGTGCTGAGTTACCAGCCCTGATGCACAACCTTCAATGAAGGTACGCCCATTTACGCATGTTACCACACAGAAGATGCTCTAGCTGAGAACTGAACCGGACAGCGTCTTACTGTGAGGCGACAACGCTACCAAAGCACCACCACCGCGGGTGAAAACCTAACATTCAAACCACATATTATTTATTTATTTATTTATTGACATTTGTTAACTGGGTTTGTCCAACTGGGCTTGTGGCCCATTTTCAGTGGAGACCCGAGGAGAAAAGCTCTAGTAATACATTTTAAAACAAGTACAATTTTCTCACTAATACAGCCAGTTATATTTATTTTCTTAAACAAACAGATACAACTTGACAGAAACATTTACTTCATTTATTTATGCTTGATTGTAGCAAAAAACACACCAAAAACTGAGTACCCTCTACAAATATAAACAGTACCTTAACAATTCCACAAAGCAAACCCTCACCTCCACTTTTCTCCTTCATTATCTCTTATATGGTGCACCACTTCTCACCAATATTCAGACCTCTCTGAAACCCAAACTTAAGACCTGTTATAACAAAGTTGCCATGTTTTCATCCCATCACTGCATCTCCCTTCAAACCCTAAACTGGCTCAAACTCCCAAATTACCTCACATACCTACAGTTAACTACAGCGCACTAAATTATTTTCAAACCAACTGACTGTCCAGCCCTTACCTTGATACTAACCCAGTATCACCCAAGTAGGCTTCTCAGATCTGAGAATTAATCCCTCTCGAAAGTTGATAGATCTAATCTGTCACCAGAGCAAATGCTCTACTCCTTTTCCATTGCCAAACATTGTAACTCTTTCCCTCTTCCAATAAGAACTATCAGTAATGCATCTTCTTTCAAAAGCTGACTACGGCAACACCTTTCCTCTCATTGGTACTGCACGTTCCAACAACACATCTTACAAAACCTGATTCTACAGTACTTTGCTACTTGAAGCTGTGCTTCATACTTCCTGTTTTATTATTACTTTTAACTATGATATCTCAACTTTGTATTCTCCTGCATCTCTTCCAATATACTGTACTTCATTACTCTTATTGTCTATGCCTAACATTCTAACAATTATCTTACATTAAGTCATTTAAGGAAGAGTCTTATGTTTACTTCTAACCTATGTATTCAACCTTATTTCACCACAATATTGTAAATGATGCAATTTCTAATGTTAAACGTATTAGCTTTGCTTATCTCTCAACTTATGTATACACTTTTGTACAATTTTTGCATCTTCTATTGCATGTACTTGCTATTTATGGAGCTTTTCTCCCCGGACCTCCACTGAAAATAGGCTCACCTTAGGCCCAGTGGACTTTCCCAGTAAACAAATGCAAATCAATAAGTAATAAATAAATAAATAAAACACCTCTGACAAAAGGCATGCATTAGGAAAAATAACAGAGCTACAAAGATAAGAATTTGGGAACATCTTTGAGATGTGCATAGACATCAGTATAACAGTCCAGCATGCAGATAGTTTGTTTAACATTGCAATGCCATCCAAGATGTTATGGAATATGTACATTTTACAGAGGGAGGTACAATGCGATTGTAAAAAAAAATAAATAAAGTAGAAAATTGTTATATATGCTCAAATTCAAACATTTGTACCCAGTGTCATGACTATAGAAATCAGCTTAGATTCTTACAACCACTAACTTATTTTTCAGGAATGTTGTAATATTCTTTTAAATGTTTAGATTTGCTAAAATTAAATAACTAGCCGAACATTTTATGCGAGTTGTAATGCTTTAGCTATCAAAATATTTCATAGATAGCCATGCTGTAAATAACTTTCTAATTGTCTCAGTAAAATTTATAATAAAAAACTGATGAAACAATCCAAGGCAGGACAAGGACATAAAGAATAAATCCAGTTGATGTAGTAAAACATTTTATTATGAGCGCTTTCGCAGTTTAACCAACCGTTTCATCAGATAATATCATTGCACTTTAGCTAAAACATTTTACAGCATAATTAGAAAAGTAAATATAAACCAAGATTCACGAAGACCGCCAAACAGAAGAACATGAGTATCTACCAAGTAAGCATGTCTTATACTATTTGCGTGCAGATCCATTTTTAAGCACTGGTTTGCTGCAAACTTTGTCATTCAACCCTTTGCCTTTATTTGCCCTCATTCTAATTATCCACTTCAACTCATTGGTTTCCACTCGGTTCTTTATATCACCTCCTCGTTCATCCTCTGATATTACTTCCATTACCATAAACGTAAATATATGTTCATCACCCTGTCTAGAATTGTGTTTGGCTAGGGCATTAGTATATATGGAGATGTTGATGTTATAATCTTGGTTTATATTTAGTTTTTTTAATTATGCTTATTTAATGTTACTGTAAGTAACATACTCCAGCATGTATATACATATATGGATTCACGTTACAATTTCGAAAAACTGAAATCCCGAATTTCAGTTTTTTGAAACCATAAAGTCGAATGGCCTAAATCCCGAAACTACACAATCACGAAACATAAAATCACGAAGAGAAACACACCATACACCACACAACACATACATTATCCAACCCAAACCACAACAAACACAGACACAAAAACACAAACAAATAAACCTACACTACATAAAAGCAGGGGGCAAGCCCCCCTGCACCCCCCAGACCCCCCTACTTATATATACCAATTCCAAGATCACACAAACACACACAGAAAGGAAACTCACATCCACACATTCTACAGCCCCTCACACAAACATCACACATATACAAACACCAACACATCCAACACTTACACACCCATACTTTCACCTGCCTACCCTAACCCACACTTACAACTAACAAACACATTCACACACACTCAAACTCCCACACAAAGCCCTAACAAAACACTTACTTACCTTAAATCACACCTAAATCCATACACAACATGAAACAACATCCAGTCACAACACCGCACGCAACGCACAGTAAAGCCATCGATTTTCAATGTTCGACTTTATACGTTCGAAAAACTGAAATTCGGGATTTCAGTTTTTCGAAATTATAAAGTGAACCCACACACACACACACACACACACACACACACACACACATACACACACACGCACGCACGCACACACACACACACACACACACACACACACACACACATATATATATAAATGTTTTTTAAAATATGTCTGCACTACTTTAATATTTGTTTCTGTTGACATTATACTACAGTTTGTGTGTATTGCTTTTAGAACAGAGATTGATGCTGATTTGAGCTAATTGATTGATTAATGATTGTGTTGTTTTTATTGGCTTAGATGCCTTTTAAAAATGTTTTAGCTAAAGTGCAATGATATTGTCTGATGAAGCTGTTGGTTAAACTGTGAAAGGGCTCACAATAAAATGTTTTACTACATCAACTGGATTTATTCTTTATGTCCTTGTCCTGCCTTGGATTGGTTCATCAGTTTTTTATTATTAGTTTGGTTCTACTTGTGAATGTAGTGTGTTTTGTGAGACTACTTGGTGAACCATTTGTTTTTCCTCGATGCAAACATTTTTTTTGGATTTATAGAACTTTTCTACAGTGAGAGAAGGAAATGGCAGAAGGAAATATTAGTGTACCTGAGCTGGATTACAATCCTATCAATATGAATAGAACAAATGGAAACATAATTGAGAGACTATCTGGATATTTGAAAAAGAATGAGAATCCACTACTACTGCATTGTGCTCAACATAGTGCTAGCAGTGACATGAATGAAGAATTTGATATGCTTACACTGCGAAAAGAACTGTTTCAGTTCGAGACTGAACTTTTTAGTTGAAAAGGCTTCAGATGCAGCGCTATCATTTTGAAGCCTGTATAAAATTGCGTGCTGTAACAAGGGGCCTCAGAGTATTACATATGGAGATACTTATAAGGTATTATTAACTAAATGACAACAACTCAACTTGGATTTGAGTTTCAATTATTTGAAACTCTTAATAGAGTTTTTTAGAAAAGAAGAAGAGCGACTGATTCAAATCATCGTTGCCATGCGAACCAGCATTTATGATACATTTCCAGCTGAAGCATTAGATGTTAAACTGAGCCAAATACTTGACTCTGTTGTCATCCTTGAGTGTAAGCTCTTACAATAGAAACAAAAGAAACTTGAAAGAGACACTGCTGATTTTTCTTCTGGGCATGTTTTTCCTTGGCCCAGACCAGCACACACAATGGAAGTACAACCAATTACAGGAGAAGGAGTGAGACACTACCCAACTGAGCCTAACATCTGTGTTGAGCCAACGCCAGTTGTGAGTATATCAGTGCAGGCAAAGCCAGCGTGCAGGAGCTTGGAGAATCAAGACACAAGACCGAGTATGAGAGAAATGGGAACAAGGAGAAAAATTAATTTGAATGACCATTTCTCTAAAGAAATAAATATTCCTTCTTTTCCTCTGCCTACAAACAAGACCATGGGCCAATGGTTGAACAGCAGAGAGAGAATGAAGAGGAAGTTAACACCAGATAACGGCAACTACAAATCCTTAAAAAGGATGTGGCAAAAGATAACGACTACTTAGTATGAAATATTTCATCCAGGAACTTAACGATGAGTGAGATATCGCTATTGAACAAAGGTATGAGTTTTATACCAGCACAAAGGGCTGACATCACTGACTGTTTGATAGATTTAAAAACTTTTGCATGCAATGTGATGTTAAAAGTACAATTTAAACCGTCCAATAATGTTAGTAATATTAGCTCCAATAATTTTAGAAAAAACTAGTGCATATACTCCTGTAAACAATCCTACTATAGAAGTTTTTGAAAGAATATGTGAAAATGAAAATGTCCAATTATTTAATGAAAGGAACTTTGGTAAGATCTATAAGAATTTAACCAGAGCTGAATGCAGTGCATTAAAAGCTCTATGTATTGACAACACTATCTGCATTAGACCAGCGGATAAAGGGGGCATAGTAGTAGTGATGGACCATGATTTCTATATTAATTCCATGTATGAGATGTTGAATGTTTCTGAAACATATACTAGAATAACTAGGAATGATGTAGATAAAATGGTGAGAAGGGTAAATGATTGCTTATTAGACTGTTTACTAGGACGTAACATCATGCTAGATTTCTATAAGTACTTGATATGTGAAGAACCAGTGATTCCGTTTATACAAGGCCTACCGAAGGTAAATAAAGATTCTCAGAAGCCACCGTTTAGACCAATTGTATCAAGTAGAGGGTGGTGTACGAAATGTATTTCTATTTATGTTGAGAAACATCTAAGACCCATTTTGGATGAGAATACATTTGTATAAATACTTGATATGTGAAGAACCAGTTATTCCGTTTATACAAGGCCTACCGAAGGTACATAAAGATTCTCAGAAGCCATTGTTTAGACCAATTGTATTTAGCAGAGGGTGGTGTATGGAATGTATTTCTATTTATGTTGAGAAAAATCTAAGACCCATTTTGGATGAGAAAACATTTGTATTAATTGATACTAAGCATTTTTAAATGATATATATATGTTTGCATCAGAGAAGGCTGTAGATAGTGAATATATTTTTGTAACTTTTGATGTACATTCTTTATTTACATGTATACTCAATCAAGTTGGTATTAACATGATGAAAAGTTACTTGAACAAGCATAGTCAGTTTGTTGGAGGCATTATAGAATTGTTAGGCTTGTTCACGGAAATGATATTAGAGAATAATGTGTTTATATTTGACAGATCTTTATACCTACAGAGAGAGATAGAGTAGCTATGGGCACATCCAGTGCCAATAGCTATGCCAATATGGTATTAACTCTATGGGATGAAGAACACATTTTAAATCACCACATGGAGTGGTCTTCTACCGCAAATTTGTAGATGACCTCTTCTTGATTTGGGAAGGTAGTGAGGAAACACTCATGCAATTTCATGAATACATGAATTCTACAACATCTTTTTTTGAAGTTTACCATGAACAGCTCTAGAACAACAATAGATTTTTTAGATTTTACTGTTATAAAGACACTCAATGGCATGATATCTACCAAAACATATAGGAAAATGTGTCATAGAAATACATACTTACATAGAAGGAGTATGCCCCCCCCCATATTTTCACAAATATTGTCAAAGGTCAAGGGTTAAGGGCTTCAAGATTAAATCCCCCCAAAGTAAATTTCATGAATGAAATGGGATGACCTAAGAAACAGATTTAAGGAAAGAGGGCATACTATCCTAGAGGGAGATAACATTCTAAAAGGTGTCTCAGGATTGAGAAGTACGCATGGTAAATCATACTTCTCAAATGGACCATGGGACAAGGTCCAACGTAGGGCATCTACACAGATGTGAGTACCCCTGACATATTCAAGCAACATTAGGAGAACTGAGGGTGCAATGAGAAAACACTGGTAGATACTTACTACTGACTCAGAGGTAAGCTCTGTAGTTGGACATAGACTGATGTTTGCTTATAATAACAAAAAGAACCTGAAGAGGATGTTGTGTTACCCCAGGAATAATTGAAGGACATTTCTACCTATGGCATATTCCCATGTTTGAAATGTAATTGGTGTCGACATTTGGACACCACTGGGAAATTTACACACCCTGATACAGGGAAACAGGTAGAGGTCATGGTTACAGCAGATTGTAATACTTGTCATTTAGGTTATTTAGCCATATGTCAAACATGTTCCTGCTTCTATGTAGGCAAGATGGATAGAAGGCTACAAGATCATATTAGGGAGCATATATATAACACCAGCATCTCCATGTATACTAATGCCCTAGCCAAACACAGTTCTAGACAGGGTGATGAACATACATTTACATTTATGGTAATAAAAGTAATATCAGGGGATGAATGAGGAGGTGATATAAAGAACCGAGTGGAAACCAATGAGTTGAAGTGGATAGTTAGAATGAGGGCAAACAAAGGCAAATGGTTGAATGACAAAGTGTGCAGCAAACCAGTGCTTAAAAATAGATCTGCATGCAAATAGTATAAGGCATGCTTACTTGGTAGATACTCATGTTTTTCTGTTTGTAAATAACATACTCCAGCATGTGCATATATATATATATATATATATATATATATATATATATATATATATATATCGGTCTATCTGACAACGCCAAAAGCTGACAACGTCAACGATGAGAACATCGACACCAGAAGATCGAAAACTGAGATGACCGATGGATGAAAACCCCGACGCTGAGAACACCGACATGTGAAAAGGATGTGTAAGTATGCGGTACTGACAGACGTTAGGGTTAGGGTGCGAGTAAGGTAAGTGTGTGATATTGACGGACTCTAAGGATAGGGGTGGGTTAAGTGAGTTAGGGTTAGGGTGCGGGTTAGGTGAGTGTGCGATAGTGACAGTCTTTAGTGTTAGGGGCGGGTTAAGTGAGTTATGGTTAGGGCGCGGGTTAGGTGATTGTGCGATAGTGACAATCTTTAGGGTTAGAGGCGGGTTAAGTGAGTTAGGGTTAGGGCGCGGGTTAGGTGAGTGTGCGATAGTGACAGTCTTTAGTGTTAGGGGCGGGTTAAGTGAGTTATGGTTAGGGTGCGGGTTAGGTGATTGTGCAATAGTGACAATCTTTAGGGTTAGAGGCGGGTTAAGTGAGTTAGGGTTAGGGCGCGGGTTAGGTGAGTGTGCGATAGTGACGGACCTTAGGGTTAGGGTTTGGGTTAAGGTTATAGATAGTTGTGTATGTAAGGTTTAGTGTGGGTTTGTAAGGATTTTGGTGTGCTTGTGTTGTGTGTGTGCTTTTTGGACAGGGGATTTGTTTTGTTTGTTGATTGTCGGGATTGTGGTATTTCGGGCATGTGAGGTTTCGTGTTTGTGAACTTTCAGTTATGTGGTGTCGGTGATTTTGTTGTCGGTGTTGTAGTGTGTCGGTGTTGTCAGGTAGACCCATATATATATATATATATATATATATATATATATATATATTTTTTTTTTAAATATGTCTGCACTAGTTTACTGTATGTTTCTGTCGACATTATACTACAGATTGTGTGTATTGCTTTTAGAACAGAGATTGACACTGATTTGAGCTAATTAATCAATTGTGTCATTTTTATTGGCTTAGATGCCCTTTAAAAATGTTTTAGCTAAAGTGCAATGATATTGTCTGATGAAGCGATTGGTTAAACTACAAAAGTGCTCACAATAAAACGTTTTACTACATCAACTGGATTTATTCTTTATGTCCTTGTCCTGTCTTGGGTTGGTTCATCAGTTTTTTATCATTAGTTTGGTTCTACTTGTGATTGTAATGTGTTTCGTGACACTACTTGGGGAACTGTTTGTTTTTCCTGCTACAAACAGTTTGGGGATTTATACTACTACTTAGTAAAAGTTATGTTTTAAGAAAGACATCAAACATGGTATATATGGAATGTTTAAAGAATAACTGAAAAAAAGCCAAATCAAGCATACTACTTGAATGAAACAGCTTCTACTCTAGCAGTTCAAAAGATGACAAAACAGTAAAATGCAATTCAGGATATTTTGGAGATTTAAACATTTAAACATACTGTAAAGCAAAATATATAGCACTATCCAAAATGTAACTGAGTCAATATATCATATTAATATATGGTAAATAAGTGTGATTAAAGGTCACTTTTTTGGAAATTAATGTGATAGATGTGGAACATAAGTGATAAATATATATATATATATATATATATATATATATATGAGAAAAGGACAAAACACAGCTTTAAATTCTAATGCATCTACATACTGGGATGGCAATTAAAACAAGACCTAATAGCTCCAGGATCATTGCTATTTGTTTTTAAGAAAGGAACAGTAATAAGTGTAGCACAGGCAATCATAAAAAGTACCAAAAGTATTGCATCATCACCTTTATTGTGTTTGGGTATGTGCACTGTTAGTGGTGGTTGCAGGTTGACATTCACAGCTTGCTCTACCTGTCTTTGTATAGACCTTTATTAAACAAGGACAAGAATGTTTTAAGTCCGTAATACTGATTGATTGGTGCAAGCCTTCTGCAGTCTGTTTCACTATCCTGTCATTTATCGTGCACAGACAACAGTGACAGGACTGGGACAGGCAGTGCTTTGGTTATTAATCATGCCTCCTAACAGTAGCTCACTTCATCAGGCAGGCATTTGTTGTTTCGAAGGCATACATCTGTACTGTGCGTCACAGTGCGAGTCTGAAAGGGAAGGATAAGCAGCTTTGGAAATAATGACAGAAAATGGGGTGCATAAAATTCCTCCACTCCTCAAGAAGCTTAGGCTTCCTATGTGCTAAGCTTAGCTGCACATCTCATTTAACAGTCTCATTTGAAATAGACCACTTAGAAAGACTGGATCTTAAGGAAAGTTTGAGATGTTGAGTTGTATACATAGGCTTTTCGTGTTTTTTATCACAGTGGTATTTATAGTGAAATATCTTTCCTGGAATGCAGCATCATTAATATAATGCCTTAGTTTCAGGACTGCTTCTGTTTTTATACTGACAAATTACACAGTCTTCCAGCCTGCAAGAAAGGTCCCTTTGGTATCTTTGCAGTAAGTATGCTGGAAGAATGTTACTCTCGTTTACATATTCAGTAGTTAGTTTGATGGCAGATATAAGTAAAGTTGCATCATTCTGTTTTTCACTATTAAGAAAATTGTGTTGCCTCTGTCACCAAGGTCTGTATGTTTCATATGAAACCTATAATGACATTTTAGACATATATCTGAATAACGCAGCAGATATTATTTTGTCATGTCATTTTACTTTGTGCTGTCTATAGACTAAGTACTCAGAAAGCATATTCTCTGGTTAAGTATTAGCTACAGGAAAAAGAAATGCATGTCACCTGTTTAAATTTTAATGGCCATTAAAAATGAGAAACAGAAGAAGCTACAGACTGCAGTTTCTTCATTGTGTGTGTGTGTGTGTGTGTGTGTGTGTGTGTGTGTGTGTGTGTGTGTGTGTGTGTGTATGTGTGTGTGTGTGTGTGTGTGTGTGTGTGTGTGTGTGTGCAGGCATGTATGCTTGTGAGTGTGGTTGTAATATGATAGTTCTGGAATGATTATTGTGTCTTTTTTGTGATATGACATTTAGCAATAAGGTAGCCGCATTTCATGACTATAACCTGGAAGAGCTAAATGCTAAATACAAAGTTATGCATAGTCTTGTCTGATTATGATTGTTTACAAATCATAAGGTTTTTATTATTCAAAAGCATTTGTGCAGATTGGACAGACCAGTCAGTATGCCCACTGTAAACTTAGCATATTCAACAGAAAAAGGTTAGACTGCTCAACAACACTTCAACTGCACGTTTATTCATATCCCAGGTAATCACCTCTAAACTATTCAAAATTTTGCTCAACATTCATGATTTTCCTCATTTTTTCCTTGTCACTGAGGACTACAGTCAGTTAACAATGTCATTTTTGAAGTTTTATCGTACCTGTTTGGAAAATGCTTGCTGATACCAAAACATTTTGTACTATTAACTTTTAAAGTGATTTAGAGTGATATTTAAAAATTGCCCCTTATTTTGCCACTTTGTCCCTCTTTTTTCACTTTGTCTTGGCTACCTGGCAAATGAAATGTAATGAAATGGAAAGTAAAGACACGCCAACAAGCAGGTAATGGACTCAAACGAGTAAGAAATACAGCTGCAACAAACAAACCAGATATTATACCATGACCCCCCCAAAACGTGCACGCTGATTGGCCAGCGTGCCTGTTGTAAATCGAGTTATACTAATGGAAAAATGTCCGGTCGCCCGGACTTTTTTCCATTAGTATAACTCGTTTTTTTTAAAACACTGTCTCGCTATGTTAAATGGGTTTAACATAGCGAGACAGCTTTAAAATAAGCAACGGAGATCTCCGTTGCTTATTTTAAAGCTGTCTCGCTATGTTAAACTCATTTAACATAGCGAAACACTAAAAAAAAAGCAACAGAGATCTTGCTTTCTCCGTTGCTTTTGCCCACAGCTCTGATGTACTGTGCAGGCGTGCAGTACATCAGAACTGCCGCAGATGACAGACATCTGCGGAAGGGCAGTAAACAGGCATTATACTATGCCATTATTTAAGAAAAGTAGTAGTTTCTTTTCTTAAATAATGTCATATATAGCAATAACCACTTCTGGGTGTGGGTAATGCTAAATTTACCCACGGTTGGCTTTGTTTAGTTGCTCGGGCTTCGGGACCAAACCACGCCAACCGTGGGTAAATTTAGCATTACCCACACCCAGGCGTGGGTTATTGCTATAGTATCCTTCTCTTCAAGTGGTTCAGACAGTTCTGTTTTCAAAACAATTAAGAATACGAATCACCAAGTTGTAAAATTGCAATACTGATTTAATAAAAAGTTCCAGCCAAGTAAAAACAAGTTAAACAAGTTGAATTAAGCGCTTTTCGTCTTCCAAATACAAAGACTTCTTCAGATAATTAAACATTTCTACTACCCCATTTTAAATACCCTCCTACTAAGTCACATGATACTTACAACAAAGTCTATTCAGTATTTAAAATACTTTAAAATTTACATAATAAATTGATCAACGAGTTTATACAATGTTCCCAAATTAATTAGATCGCTGTACTTGCATACATGGAACAAGATATATATATATATATATATATATATATATATATATATATATATATATATATATACGAAAAACCTGTGAGCACGTGAATATATATATATATGTATATATATATATATATATATATATATATATATATATATATGTATATATATATATATATATATATATATACACACATAAATAAAAAACATTTTTAGTTAACTATACCTCATATATTTTGTATTTATATATATGCTGTATTTACATTAAGTGCACCTATTTAAACTCTTTAATCTCAATATGCACAAAATAGAATAAACTTAATTTATTCCTGGATATAGGCAGGCATTTGTGCATAGTTGCCATACTAGATCTAGCCTCTCTAATGAAAGGCTATCAGGTCCACCTCTCCCATCTGATCTTATCTGGTCTATTGCTCGAAACTTAAATGTGTGTCCCGGTTGTTCCAATATGTGTCTTGCAAGGGCATTTCCTGACTTTGCATACTCTTTCCCTCAAAGTCCTAATAGTTTTTCCTATATAAAATACCTGACATTGTTGACATTTTGCCAGATATACTATAATTTTGGACTGACAATTAAATTTCTCTTTAGTACAGTATTTTCTGTTTCTAATGTAGAATGTCTGCCCTATTTCCATGTGTTTACAAAAATTAGACATTTGACACTTAGTCATCCCTGGATTTCTAATGAAGCTATACGACTGATTTTCCAAAATATTTTTAATGGTTCTCCCCTTCCTGAAAATTATTTTATGGGGTCTTGGAAGCTTTTTGTTTACATACGGGTCATTTTCCAAAATGTCAGTGTTCTTATGTAAAATTTCTCTCACGTCTTGTGCATTAATACTATACGATGTCACAAAACTATAACTTGTGAAATTATATTCTTTAATAAGGTTTCCATCTCCCATAGCTCCATTGTCATTGTAATTTGGTTCTTGTACGAACCATAGGATAGGTCTATATATCCCCCTGTTTCTCTTATGACTAATGCTGTCAATTAAGTTTCGTAATAACTCATATGGGTAGCCTCTGTTAAGAAACATTTCCTTAAGTTTTCCATGTTATATCCAGAAATCAGATTCAAGGCTAGTCATTTTAGCAGCTCTTACCAGCTGTTCCTTCACCACGGATCTTTTTTGGTGATACGGGTGACAGCTGGCAAAGTGTAAGAAACTATTGGAATAAGTTTCCTTTCTAAATATGGTGCTAACATACCTGTTGTTCCTACTGTCTTTTCTTTACTCAATGTCTAAATAAGAAATCTTGTGCTCCCCATAACTTGATGTAAACTTCAAGAATTCTGTAGTGTTATTAAAATAGTTTAGTAAGTCAGCAGCTGTTCTTTTATCACCTTTTAGGATGACAAAAATGTCATCCAAAAATATTGTGTAGAAATAAAGTTGTTCCTTAATTTTGGGAGTGTTTCCGACAAATTCATCGTCCCAGTGTGCCATGACTAAATTTGAGAAACTTGCCCCACACCCATGGTGACCTTTATTTTTTGCAAGTAAAAGGTGTTGTCGAACATGATGTAGTTGTTACTTAAAATGATATCCAGTAGCTCTTCAACTAAACCAATTTCACTGCTAGGAGCTCCTAGGTTCTTTAACTTACTGAAAACCCATTCAATCCCTTCTTGGTGGGGGATAGAGGTATATAGTTCTATAACATCAATGGTCATGAAGTTACAGTCACCTCTCAATTCCAGTTGATTTATTTCCTTCAAAAATGACCATGAATCCTTGCAAATTTGATTTTCATGTCTAATGTATTTATTCAAAATAGAGTCCACTACTTTAGTGCAACTGTATGTAATGCTATTACATGCGTCTACTAATGGTCGGGACTTCTGTATTTTTATGGACCTTAGGTACACCGAATAGTAGTGGAATTCTTGGTGCTATCATGGTCATATAATTGTACATGTCTAAATCAATTTTTGCCTCAATAAAAAAATCGTTTATATAATATTTTTTTTCTAGTGTAAGCTGTATTAAGTTCACTTCTTGAAACAGTTATGTATGTCTCACTATCCAACAAAAGTTTAATTCTCTGCTTATAGTCGTCTTTATGCATGACAAACAACTCCCCCTTATCTGGTTTCATAAATCTAAGGGGTAGTTTTTGTATGTCTCAAACTGCCTGCTATTCCTGTTTCATAATGTTTATTTCACTTTTCAATATCATTCTACTTTCTAAACTGTGTCTAAAATCTATTTCGTACATTTTTGCAAATAGTGCTACACTGTTATGCAATGGTGGATTATAAGTACTGATTACATAATATTCACTTTCGTTCTGCTTGTCTGTACCCATAATCACTGCCAAATTAACCTTCTGTATGTATAACTTAAGGTCAATGAGTGTTTGTGCTAAACGTGCTTTATCAGCAATCACAAATGTTTGACCCTTAACAAACAACTCACTAATGCCAATCCTATTTCAGTCTCTGTGTAATTGTAGACTTTAAAGTATTTTTGTGCATTAGTAAATATTTTACAGTACCTTTTATTACCAACATGCATTCCTTCTATCTTCTCCGCTTCTTGTTTTTGCTGGAGCATTGTTGTTTCCCACCCGGAGGATTGTGGTTCTGGGTCTGGTGAAGAAAATGTTTGCTGTTATCAAAATTTTGGTTTTGGTAATTATTATGGGTAGAATGCTTTCCTGTATTAATGTTGTTTTTCTGTGTAATTCTCTCACTTCTTCGAACCTCATTGCTATTATTACTACCGGTAACATCTGTTCCATTCATGGATTGTATTCCAATTTCCTGGGGCTCAAAGTTCTCCCTTTCTCTTACTGTTACCCCCATTTGCTTCCACACTTGCGATTGGGGGAGTTTTGGATATGCTGTCCCGTTCCTGTATGCTAGTTTGTTTCGTGGTATTTTCTTTATTTTTGTAGATCTTAGTTTCATCATTAGTTGGTTAATACTGTCAAATGTTCTATTGTAGTCAAATTTAGAGCGGTCAAAGTCTATATCATTTTTAATGTCTTGGTCAATTTTTTGAATGTCAATAGATATCCCCTCCACGTTGACCTGATAGTGTTTGGCCATTAATTCAAGGAGCTCTATACCATGTTTATCAAACAATTTTAATAGGTCTTTGTGAAAAACTGATCCTTCTTCAAGTCCCATCGGATATTGCCACACTCTAAGACCCTTCGTTACAACTTTCTCCTTGATGCACTTTTCAAAATAAGATACTTCTAATTGAAGCTTTTTGTATTTGACAAGAGCGTGGTCGAGTGATTTTAAATTAGTTGCAATAGATGTTTTACCTCCAGCCGAGTTCTCCTGCTGTGTTACCTGCTCACCACAGCTTAATGTCATTGGTTCATTTAACCAAGCCGAAACATTAGGAGTCCCGATAAGCCCCGAGGTATTGTTAGATCTGACGAAACTTTCAGTTTGAATCCTAGAGCCATTAATGTCTTGGTTCTGGTTTGCTGTTAACTGCTCCAGGTTAAGGTTTGTAGAGGTAGTAGGAATAACGTCAAACCTACCAAAATTGTTTAAATTAGTTCTCATTTGGTTTGTAAGGTTGACACTAGTAGCATTCAGTTGGCTACTAGTTGTGGGTCCACCCATTGTGTCCAGTCTATTAGACAGGTCTTCTATTCATTGTGAAAGTAAATTAATTAAGACTGTTAAGTTGCCAGGTTCACTACCTTGTGTTTTTGGCAACTGGGTACTATCGATGTTGTCTGCAGCCATTAACACTTAGAACAAAGACATGCCAACAAGCAGGTAATGGACTCAAATTAGTAAGAAATACAGCTGCAACAAACAAACCAGATAGTATCCTTCTCTTCAAGTGGTTCAAACAGTTTTGTTTTCAAAACAATTAAGAATACGAATTGCCAAGTTGTAGAATTGCAATACTGATTTAATAAAAAGTTCCAGCCAAGTAAAAACAAGTTAAACAAGTTGAATTAAGCGCTTTTCATCTTCCAAATACAGACTTTTTCAGATAACTAAACATTTCTACTACCCCATTTTAAATACCCTCCTACTAAGTCACATGATACTTACAAACCAGTCTATTCAGTATTTAAAATACTTTAAAATTTACATAATAAATTGATCAAAGAGTCTATACAACGTTCCCAAATGAATTAGATCGCTGTACTTGCATACATGGAACAAGCTATATATATATATATATATATATATATATATATATATACATAAATAAAAACATTTTAGTTAATTATACTTCATATATTTTGTATTTATATATATGCTGTATTTGCATTAAGTGCACCTATTTAAACTATTTAAAAGAAAGAGAAACTATTACAGAGCAGTTGATCCTGAGGACTTATTAACAGAACTTACACACTGTGCTCGAGCTAACATGGTCACCCTGCTGTGCACCATGAACAACATTGATAATCGAATATGCAAGACATCAAGCTACTCCATGTGTTGAGCAGCCCCTGCTCAAGGCCAGACCACATACTCACAGCCACACTGAGGTGTAGCAGGGCTTGCATTGACAAAGTTAACAGGATTGTAAACAAGCCTGAGTGCAGTAAGCAAGTGCTCTTGAACAGCACAGCAATAGATAGGGTAACCTGGAGCACATAAAAGGCAAGTGAAGCCTAACACTAGCAGTGCACAAGGAAAGTTGATACAGTAGGACATTGCACTTAGTGCAGGCAGTAGACAGATAGAAACTTCACTGACATCGTCATGTATATTGGGAAAAGAAACACAGGCAGCACATGTTCATAAAGTAAGTTGTGATGTTTGAACAGATATGCAGGTAACAGAAGTTTACAAATTCCCATGCCTTATATGTATTGAGTCCAATGTAGGGGAAATGGGAAAGTGCATACACAAAACTGTGGATCACTTTAGAAGAATAATTAATACACCTGGACATAATTTCCATACAATTACTGATGGTGAAAACAATACTAACAACTATGGCAGCACCATGCATGTTAGGAAAGGTAAGAATTGAGATAGTTAATACATCCCAAATCAGTATGTAGTGCAATCCACAAGGATCTACCACAGAAACAGAGCTCTCAGTTTGAAAGGCATATTAATATATGATTATACCACAATGCATTGGTACAGATGAGGATGTAAGTACACTGTAGATATGGAATATTTCATGAGAAATATACTAAGATAGAAATACTGGAAGACATAAGTCATATGGAGGCAGTCCAGTAACATCTGGATTGTTTGTGCACAAATGTCAAGGTATGCCTATGGAAATGATTAGGTATGTGTGAAAATAAGACCACGCATGATAACCTCTAAGAGAAAAAGTTTTGTGGAATGATAACTGCTGCATGCACTACTCCACTATATTACATATGAATGTAATGTAAAGCAGTTGTGACTATATAAGCACCATATTACATGTGTACTTCCTACTGCTGACACACATACACAGGTAATACAGTCTGATATAGTATACCCCCTAAGGCAGTATACTATCATGATGTAAATCTTTAAATATCTCCTGAACTGAGCATAGTGCAACATGCCTGTAATACCCAGATCACAAAATGCCAAATACCTCGCAGACTGGTGCAACAGTACCAGCAAATAGTAAGTGAACTATAGAAACTGCTAGAGGTTACATACAACAAGTATACACAGGCCTATAATGATGTTGGTGTTTTACATGCATTAGCCATTGAATGCCTTCAGAAGAACCATGGTGCCAAAAGAAAATTTTCAAAAGTTTTTGCCGCAAAACAGCAAATGGCAATAGTTATTTTGCAGCATTGCTTATTCATTAGCTGTTGTCCTTTGGGCTAACCATTGTGCAATGGAATACATTTATTTATTTATTTGTTTATTTATTTATTTCCAGTTTGATAACCGGAGAAGTCCACTGGGCCCAGAGAGCCTGTTTTCAGTGGAGGCCTGGGGAGAAAAGCTCCATGAAACAGATTACAGTAAAGATAGCAGTCCAATAATAATAAAAGTACAGGTATAAATACATATCAAATAATACAAAGCGAGAGCAATATTGCCCATAGTGGAAAAATTTTGTGCAGATACATTTTAACAAATTTACACAGTTAAAGTCAAAAGTCAAATGCTATTTACAATATTTATAGAGTGTGAGAAATTGTATGGAATTTAGCTATAGAAGGTTATAGCCAGCTATAAGGTGTTTAGGAACTCAGGAGGATACCCTCCCAGGGGTATCTTAAGAACATAATCATTATATTGAACATGCACATTAGGAAAATGCAGTAATTAACTGGATGAAAATCATTTACCCATTCAAAAACAGTAACAAACTCTCACAATAAAGGTCCTCATATACTTTTTGAGCACTATATAGCATAACAAACATCATCTGTTGAATAAGCCATTCTTGCCTGAAACCACTATATTGTGAACAAAAGAATAAAAGGATTACACTACTGGATTTGAACATTTGCAATGCGAATCACTCTCCACTTGGCCTGAGCACCAACTGATAACACCTTTTGGCAAAGGGGAAGTCCCTGAAAATTACAATATTAGCAGTACTTAACAGTACCCCTCTTAGCTCAAACCCTGTGGTGAAAAATTTCAGAACACAGGTTGATAGCAACCTTAACTTCAATCACCATGTGTCCACAATAGTAAGGAAGGCCTTCTGTGTTGAACATCTTATAACTAAGGGCATCACATACATACCTAAGGATGATTTAACTCCCCTGTACTACCCCCTCATCAGACAACTAATAGAGTACAATGCTCCCTTCTGTATGTACCTCACAAGAAATTTACAGCAGCTGGAGAGACCTCAGCGGTTTCTCACCAAGAAAATTCAGGGCCTTCAACAAATGACCTACAAGGACAGACTGAAGGCCCTGTCCCTGTACTCTGTATTCTATAGGCTGCTGAGAGGCAACTTGTGCCTGACCTACAGAGCAGTCTTGGACCCTGCCCTAATGGAAATGTTGCACATCCACAAGTCAAATGAGACAAGATTCAATTGCTTTAGAAACATTAACTTAGCCTGTGGCATTAACAGGACATGGTGGATGGACAGATATGTCTCCCAAAGATTGCCACTCCTCTGGAACAGACTCACAGTTCACATAAAACAGAGTTCCTCAATGACCCTATTTAAGCGTAACTTAGATAACTGGATGGGATATCATAAATTTACCCCTGGGATGTCACCTATGTCCCTCTTGGATAAAGACAGTCAGTGCTGGTCATAGACTCGAGCTGCAAATATAGACCATACAACTTGGTCAATAAGGGAACAAGGCTATTACACGGCTAGGCTTACAGGGGGCATAGAGGCAATAGCCTAGTAACTTCCCGTGAACAAATGAACCTATAAAGGATTTGGAAAAGAACAATACAGAATATTATGTGATCAAACATTGAATTTATGAAAATAATCAAGAGAAAATTAAAGAATTATTATTTAAGCAAAGATATTATTTACAAGATAAAATAGAGGTTTAGGCTTATTTAAGTAGCATAGTTAAAGAGCATACTAGTATAATGAGTAAAAAGAAAGATGATTGAGGAGAGGTAACAGTATCTTAAGAACAAATTATGACTATCACAATAATTTATGTAAAGAAAATGTTTCAAGATAAAAAGAAGTACAAAAAATATTAAAATTTGACAGAACAAGAAAAGACAGAATTGGAAAATGAGATTTCCTTATCTGAATTAGTCAGTATCAGTATCAGATGGATTAGAATACTAATTTTATAAGAATTGTATGGACTGGCTGAAAAAAGTACATCTTAAAAGTTATAAAAAGAGTAGTTAAATATAAATTTTATGTGTAAAGATTAATGAAGTGGTATACATAAATTTGCATGGAAAAGGAAGATAAAAATAAAATTTAAATTGGAGACCTATATGTACGTTGTGCATTCTGATATATGAGACTGCATGAATCATGTGTGTGACTCCTTGGACTGGATGAATGACACACTGGACCATTATGACTTGTCATCTGGGGGAAGGACAGCATCCACAAGTTCAAAGAGCTGGTACATGTCAGCTTTTATCTGACATGGAAATGACCATTGCAGATCCAGCTCCCATAGCGGTACTACTTCCGCTGTTTGTTAGTGGTGGTGCTGTCCCCAACCAGATGTGATCAACTCTGTGGACATAGTCATGTTGACAGTTCATTCAGCAGACTTCATTCACATTCAGATAGCAACTTGACCTTTAACCAGGGTCGTGGAACTAGCACTGCAACTCTTGACAGAGGTAGCTCACATAGATGAGGAAAACGACAATGAACTGGATCCTCTACCATCCACTTGTCACACCTATCCAGATGCCAGGGCATAGTGCAAGCACAGCTGCTGTAACTGTATCACTCCACCACACACCCACACTCACAAACACATGCACGCACGAGCACACACATGCACACACACACACACACACACACACACATGCGTGCGTGCGCATGCTCTCAAACACACACACAGACACACACACTCGTGCATGCACACACACACACACACACACATACACGCATGCACATGCACACACACACACACACACACACACACACACACACACACACACACACACACACACACACACACACACACACACACACATTTCTTCAAAACTGGCTCATTTACATCTGGAGTAAGTGGTCCTGACAGCGCATGCTTACAATGACCCTCATCTATCACGTACACACACATACAAACATATACATACTCTTCTTCTGTGTCAGACTTGGCCTAGTATAATCCCCACTCTGTATAAGTGATGATGAATGTGCCTTGTACTTTGCACAGTTCAGTGACATAAGGTTGCCTCTCTGTAATAACTGACTGCTTAGTCAAATGCCTATTTAAACCAAAATATGTACTGAGTTTCAATTTGTTTTAGTGAGATTAAGTTCAATAGTGTTATTAGATGTAGTGTTCTTAGTAGTAGTAGTAATATTAGTAGCAGTAGCACTAGTGGTACTAGTAGTAGTGGTAATGGTAGTAGTAGAAATACTAGTGGTATTAGTAATAGTGGCAGTGGTAGTAGCAGTAGTAGTAGTGGTAGTTGTAGTAGTATCAGCAGTAGTAGCAGTAGTACTTGTGATATTAGTAGCAGTACTAGTAGTGCTGGTAGTAATAGTACTAGCAGTAGTCATGGTAGTAGTAGTAGTAGTAGTAGTAGTACAGTATTATTACTTAAGGATTACTGCTCTATCATTCCCTTGTGCAAACGATGCTGAGATTGTCCTGATCCCTGTTGGGGTTTCTGACTTGAGCTAATTATGTCTGATGCACAGTAGTCAGCAGGCCAAGCATGTTTTTGAGCAATAACGTTTTTCTTTCTACTGTTGGATTGCAATTTCTCATTTCTGACTTAATTATTTATTTTTTTCTTTTGTAGCTGTAAGATTCTATAAGTATGCTTACTCACCTACCTATGTGGATGATGGTGACATTGCCTTACCCACTTTGGGTATGGTTGTTTGTCATGGAGCTACTTTGCCTTGATATACTAGCTGTAAACATTTTACATAGGCAGGAAAAATAATTGTGTTCCATTTAAAAACTTCATAATTGTCTTGGTCTGTATATGTTGAATATATCACTCATTTATCTTACTGATGACATTCCTATATAGCTGATCAGTAGCTTTATTTTACTGAAGTACGTTACATAAACATAAGGTTAGCACTTAGCTGTTCATTACAGATTCATCAATCAACTTTGCTATTGCTTCTGCTAACAGTGTTGTCTGGGTTGCCTATATCTGATGCTCATAGTAGCCAGCCAGTACATGGATAAGTAAAGGCCGATAAGTCTGCATGCATCGCTGTTATCATTTGTTTGTGCTAAGTGCCTTTCCTTTTTTAATTATGTGGTGATTTTGTGTGTGTGTGTGTGTGTGTGTGTGTGTGTGTGTGTGTGTGTGTGTGTGTGTGTGTGTGTGTGTGTGTGTGTGTGTGTGTGTGCTGTTTGCTACATCTTAGCAAGTGCCATGACATATTGTGCACACCTCCATCTGCCATAATCTTCCTTATCTGCAGGTTCCTTATCTGACAACTCATCTGTGATTGCTGACCCTGCCTGTTATGCTGGGAGCAGTGTTCCCTATTCTGGGGCAACCTGCTGCAACTATTTCCTCAGTATGATGCTATTTAAGATGGCAAAAACAGTTAGCATTTTGGCAGAAATGGTGGGGTCGTATTGCTATACATCAGAAATGTGACTTGAACAAGCCAAATACACATGCTATGATATTTCTAGTCTATGTGTGTGCTTTCATGTAGCATTGTTCAAAAGGGTTGTGTGAGTTTCTAATGTGAATCATGAGCCAAAGCTCCAGTGCATATCCTGAATCCCCCACCAGATGTCCTTGTGGAAAGTCACCCTACAAAACCTTAGGTATAGGTCACAGGTGTGCTTTATGTGGGAGTCATGGAAACTGCCAGAATGACCTGAACACACATTATAGATGATATCTTTTGCATTACAGACCACCTGATAGATGATGGAGCGATATATTTTTCTGCTTAAGTACCTCCTTCCTACTTCATCAGATGGAGTTTTTACTTCAAGGCAGGTGTAGTCTATGGTCAAAAAAATTTACATGGTTCTAGATGTCGCCTCTGGGGTACATGAAAAACCAGATATACTCCCCACATGTTGCAACATGGCATTGCATTGAGAAACTGCTGGAGTATTTTTGAGGCAGTGCCCTTTGATAAACCCAGTGTGCCCCCGTGGGTAGTTGAAAAGTCCCTGTAGTTAGCATACATAATGATACACATTCCTCACTTTCAACTGGGATGAGTTCTCCATAATTCTCATGGGGCTTCATGTGACGACAGCAGATGTTCTCTGTTCTGCAGTATTCCTGTCTAGTCTATTATTTCTATTTCATGTAGCCTATGATAGGCCAAATATGGACTGAAAACCATAAGCCTTCTAGGCCAAGGTCTGGCAGCAGCACCTTCTATTAGAGCCTTCTGCATATACATATTTATAATGGTTGCAGTGACTCCTAACATTTTTCAAAGTTTCCCTGTATTCTACCATGTCTTGGAATTCAGAGCTAAAGCAAGCGTGACATGTTCTCTTTCTTTTTATACATTTCTGAATCACTCCACCAACATTTGCTTCATTAGCATTTATTTCAGCTATTTATTCACTCATTAGCATATTCTGAAGATGAACCTTGTTTTGCACCTGGCAGCAACATGTGCTGATGTTCATTGAATCGCAAACAGCTTACTCATCTCTGCTTGTTAAGAAAATGAGCTTAGCGTGATGTGTAGGCATTCATGAATACCAGACGGATGTCTTCTCTTCTTCATCACCTCTCTTGCACTTCAGTGATGCATCATGGAAACATGTGGAGGCACATGCCATACCCACACACAGTACATCAGTGCCCTACAAAGGAGGAAGAAGACTAAAGTGCCATTGTATAATAACATTATTCAACAAAGGTAAGCGATATATTTTTTAAATAATACCATTATATAATAACAACAGTACTGAGCTCCTGTGTGTGGGTATTACATGATTTACTGATGCTTGGGTTTGCTCTCCACTGAAACGTTATATGGTTGTTTCACACTGATAATTGTGAACTAGGTGTTTTCATCTGGAATCACTCAAGATGATCTATTCAGCATGATACAATTATTGAAACAGTAAGGATATGCAGCCTTGGAGAAGTAAACCAGAGGATTAGAATAAGAAGAAAAATGAGACTTAACAGGACTTAACTGTGAGACAACACTAAACATCACAACTGTGTAGCAGTTTTAAGTGAAGCAGGGCAAGTAAAATCTTACTGAAATGTTAGGTAATCACAGCTCAGTTCATGCATATATAAATTTCTAGCTAACCTTGTATACTCCACACTGCCAACATTTAAGTACAGTGTTCTGCAAAGCTTCTAATGTAGCAGAGTGTCTAAATTATGAACAAAAGAAAAACTAAACAGAGACTGTAGATGCCTGTGCAATAGTTCATTTGCTTTCTTATATGTGTAAAGATTCATAGCTTCATAGGTAACTACTAAGCTAGCTGCCCTTGTGGGCCATTTTAAGCCTAACTGATTTCCTTGTTTTGTGCTTGAGACAAACTATTCCATTTGGTTAGATATTGGCCTTACTCATCCCAAGGTTGATACTTGTATATTACCCCTAAAAAGAGAAAGTGGGATCACACCACAGATAATTTGAGGGGACACATGCATGGGATAAAGCATTTAGGAACTGCCTCTGTCTGTTAGTAGTACAGGGGAAGTCCTGGGGTACATTTTCTGTTTCCCATCCATAGATCTAGGATGTGCTTGAAAATGGACAGGATTGAACTTTGTTTTATGTGGATGGGGAGTCTGTTCCACAGCAGTGATATCCTGTGCAAAATATACCTGTCCTTCCAGCCATTCTGTTGATGTTGCACAAGAGGTTTAGATCCCTAGACTGAGTATTTCTGATGCCCTTTGACTTGCTGATATGCAGTAAATCCATCAGTAATGGGTCAGAGGATGCCTTTTATGCCAGACATAGGTCATCACTTTGCAGTCTGTAAGATATCAAGTATAGTGAGAGAGCATTGAATTAGTCCATGAAGGGCATGTTGTTTAGGTCTTATATAATTTTATTAAGGTACCTCTGTTGGAGTTCTAGTTGTTGCATGCATCTGGACAGCTACATGCCAAATGAGGCATTATATTCAATCCCAGGTCTAATGAGGGCTGAGCAAAGGGGAATAATGACATCCCTAGATCTAGACTCAATCCTTTTGTTTATAAGCTGTTTAATACAGAAGCATTTTGTTAAAATAATAAGCACATGTTGGTCAAAAGTTAGCTCACTGTCCACAAAAATTCCCATAACCTGAACAACTGGGTAACCTCTTACGGGGTGTATTGTCAATGTGATAGTTCTTTAGGGTAGATGACTTCTCAAAGGATACAATAATGCATTTTTTGGCATTTAGTTTAACACCATGATTTTGACACCAGTTATTTATTTGAGAATGAACCTTCCTGCAGGATGGCTAAGTCATTTGTGGATTCAGTGACTGCTCCTAGCTTGCAGTCATCTGCAAATGTAGTCAGCCAGAGCCCCTTGGTACTGTTTTTTTACTTCAGAAAAGTAGGTGCCAAGCAGGAGAGGTCCCAGCAAAAAACCCTGGGGGACTCCATTGGTGACTGGTCTCTTTTTGCAGATAATTTCCCCTATTTTGATTATCTGCATCCCATCTGTGAGCCAGTTGACAATCTAACAGGTGACATTAGGGTTTATTCCTAGTTGATTTAGCTTTTTTACTATGCCTGTGTGGGGAATTTTGTCAAGAGCCTTGGCCAGGTCAAGGTATGAGGTATTTAAGTGTTAAAATGTTGCACCCTATGGTTATTGATTTTTTTCTTACTCCATAGTCAGAGTTAATAATTATTTAACTATAACCCTTTTCCAGAACTGTTGTGTTTCAGTAATCACATGAGCTTAATTCCAAGATCTGTCGTTACCTTATTGTCCCAGTGTGACTTTTTTGTGATGATAGTGTTGTTTCAGTGAAAACAAGCTTTACAGAGTACCCCACCAATAAATAACTAAATGAATAAAAAAATAAGCAAACAAATTTAAATTCTGCTCATCTAGGCTTGTCTCGTTTCAGTCGGAACATGACTATTCTGATCATTCTTATTTCATTAACAGGACCCTGTTCCAGTTATGGGTCTACTTTAATTAACCGAAAGCTGATTTCAGCGAATGTGAATCCATCGACACATTTACATTGAACCGCGAAATGAGCGAACTCACAAAACCGCGAAACTCAAAATACCGATTTGTCATACTCGGCCAACCCCACCGAAACGCACTACCCACCCAAACAAAATAAATAAACCACAAACATACACCAACCAAAACCCTACTTCTAACCCTACACTAAACCCCACATACACCACTATCTATGCACTCTCCTTAACCCCTTCCTAACCCTAAGGTCCGTAACTAACGCACACTTACCCTACAGAGCTATACCCAAACAAAATAAATAAACCACACACATACACTAACCGAACCCCTACCTCAAACCCTACACTAAACATTAAATACATTACCCATATTACATTACCTATCTATGCACTTACCTTAACCCGCACCCTAATGTCCGTAACTATCGCACACTTACCTTAGCTCAGACAGGTCAACCAAAGCATTTCCACATTTCGAATTTCGTGGTAATTTCGCGGTTTTATGAGTTTGCTTATTTCACGGTTTGATGCATTTGTGTCGATGGATTCGCATTCGCTGGAATCAGCTTTCAGTTAAATAAAGTAGAAACCCAATTATAGGATACTTAGGATTGATAAACTGTAGACTCTCAGGAAAAAATCTGGAAAGCAGATTGCAATAATTAGCAGAAACTAAATTATGGCAGAATATTGCATACAGAGAGAGGAGAGAAAGAGAAAGAAAGAAAAATAACCCAGGCAGACACAGGTACCCAGTGAAAATGGAAAACTCAGAACAGGCTGTGACAAACATTTGTAATGAGAGGAAATTTATACCACTGCTAAGTTCCTTGAGAATTCCTAATGTGTGAAGTTTGAAGCTTATTATTACTTTCTGTGCAGTGATATGAATTGTCTCCCAAGAATAGGTAATGCAATAACTTGACACCTGACAAAATACCACTGTGCCCTGTGCCAAGGTAACTGGGTTTAATTATAACCTTTGCTAGTGGTATTGGTTTATTAATATGCATAGTTTTTTTCTGGATTGGTTGCTATCTAGAAATCAATTTTTGTTCTATCTACAAGAAATCATGTCATGTAACTGACATGTTGACTTCAAGAGAACGCATAATTTAAAAAGAGCCACAAACAAACTAGAATTAGAATGGTAATATGGTACACACAACCGGCTGTGCAATCTCATATATATATATATATATATATATATATATATATATATATATATATATATATATATATATGATGTGCTAGGCACTCAAGGGCTACAGTGTACCATTCCTACCAATGACTGAGACAGACAGAAGGACACCCATAGCCTGATATGACAGAAGTGCGTTATTCACTGACTGATGTGATTATGATGGAGCATACACTCTGAACATTAGCTCTTGCCTTTTTTCAGTTTTGAAAGTGGAGAACAGAGGTTATATGTGTATATAATTTGACCACCAGATCCTGAGATTCTTGATTCCACTTAAAAGATCAGGGAGTGTTCTGCATGAGACAAACTAGGGAGAATTTTTGTCACTTAATCACATTAAAACATCAGCAGTATACCAAATCAAGAAGAGTATTCAGTGATAAGAAAGAAAGACAGAGAGAGAGAGAGAGAGAGAATCAATTTGTGAATTCAAACAACCTATTCAAATATGACCATTTATTTGGATTTGGATAACTAGGATGGTGTGTGTGTGTGTGTGTGTGTGTGTGTGTGTGTGTGTGTGTGTGTGTGTGTGTGTGTGTGTGGGTGTGTGTGGGTGTGTGTGTGTGTGTGTGTGTGTGTGTGTGTGTGTGTGTGTGTGTGTGTGTGTGTGTGTGTGTGTGTGTGTGTGTGTGTGTGTGTGTGTGTGTGTGTGAGAGAGAGAGACAGAGAGAGATAGAGAGAAAGAGACAGAGAAAGAACGATATTCAGATTCTCTGTCATATGATGACAAGAGTCAAAAACAAAGTGCATGTAGTCAAAATATTGTAACTGAGGAAGAAGGGCCATTTGTCAGTTAAATGAGAAGAGTAACTACTATTTGCATTTGTTTACTCTTAAATCTCTGCCTGAATTTTGATTTCTAGAAAATGTTTAATTGCGAATGCATCTCTGAATGAAAAACAAACTGCAAAGCTATACAAAAGGCATATTTAAAATGTCAGGATTTTGTGATATACAAAATGAGACCACACTAAATCATTTCAAAACTTTTCCCACCTTTAATGTGACCTATAACCTGTACAATTCAATTGAAAAACAAACAAATCTATTGGGGGAAAAATATAAACAATAAAAAAATGTAAAATAAGCTAGTTGCATAAGTGTGCACACCCTTAAACTAATACTTTGTTGAAGCACCTTTTGATTTAATTACAGCATTCAGCCTTCTTGGGAAGGAGTCTATCAGCAT
This sequence comes from Protopterus annectens, assembly GCF_019279795.1. Classification (NCBI taxonomy): domain Eukaryota; kingdom Metazoa; phylum Chordata; order Ceratodontiformes; family Protopteridae; genus Protopterus; species Protopterus annectens. Next base: position 1,501,192,861 of record NC_056725.1, on the reverse strand, counting down.
GGCACATCTTGATTTGGCAATATTTGCCCACTCTTCCTTGCAAAAGTGTTCCAAATCTGTCATATTGTGAGGGCATCTCTTGTGCACATCCCTCTTCAAGTCACCCTGCAGATGTTCTATTGGATTTAGGTCTGGGCTCTGTCTGGGCCATTCCAAAACTTTCATTTTCTTCTGGTGAAGCCATTCGTTTGTTGATTTAGATGCATGCTTGGGGTCATTGTCATGCTGAAAGGTGAAATTCCTCTTCATCTTCAGCTTTCTTGCAGACACCTGAAGGTTTGGGGCCAAAAGCAACTGGTATTTGGAATTGTTCATAATTCCCTCCACCTCTACTAAAGTCCCAGTTCCATCTGTAGAAAAGCAACCCCAAAGCATGATACTGCCACCACCATGCTTCATCGGGGGATGGTATTCTTTTGGTGATGGGAAGTGTTGTTTTTGTGCCAATCATACCTTTTGGAATTGTGGTCAAAAAGTTCAACCTTGGTCTCATCAGACCATAACACATTTTCCCATTTGTCTTTAGGAGACTTGATGTATTGTTTTGTAAATTTTAGCCGGGCCTGGATGTTTTTCTGTGTAAGAAAAGGCTTCCGTCTTGCAACCCTACCCCATAGCCCAGACATATGGAGAATACGGAAGATTGTTGTCACATGTAGTACACAACCAGTACTTGAAAGAAATTCCTGCAGCTCCTTCAGTGTTGCTATAGGTCTCCTGGCAGCCTCCCTGACCAGTTTTTGTCTTGTATTTTCATCAATTTTGGAGGGACATCCACTGTGTTCCATGGTATATCCATTGCTGTGGACATTTTTTTGTACCCTTCTCCTGACTGATAGTTTTCAGCAATGAGATCCCTTTGATGTTTTGTAAGCTTTCTGTGAACCGTGGCTTTTGCTGTAACAGACAACTGTGTAAATGTCAGGAAAATCTTACTAGAACAACTGAACATTATTTGGGGTTATAGGTTCATAGGTTCATAGGTTCATACTAGGCTATCTGCCCTAGGGCATATATAAGCCTAGCCAGAGTGTGTTTGGCTTTCACCACCCATTTTAAATGAATTTTGCTATGCCCTTTTTCGAGGTTAGTATACTGTGCCTCTGTCTAACAGTGACACAGAAGTGATACCCGGGGTAAACCTACTATCTCCCATCCACTCATCAAGATTCCTCTTGAAGAGTGTCAATGAGGGACTCTGCCTAACCTGGACTGGGATTTTATTCCAGAGTGAAGGGAGTCTTTGGGTTATGAATCTATCCCTCCAGCATGTCCTATTTATTTCAGTGCTGAGGTTCAAGTCTCTCGAGCGTGTAGCTCGATGGGATTTGGATTTTCTGAGGTGCAGCATGTCCATTAATTCCTGTTTGGACATGACTTTATACGTCAGGCACAGATCGCCTCTGAGCAGGCGGTATGCCACTGAGTAGAGCTGGAGTTTCTTTAACTGGGCAGCATATGGCATCTGTTTGAGCCCTTTGATTCTCTTGGTGAGGTACTTTTGGGGTCTTTCCAGTTGCTGCAGGTGTCTGGTAAGGTACATCCCCAAAGGGGCATTGTACTCAATTATGGGCCTGATGAGTGATGAGTAAAGAGACACGATGACCTCCCCTGATCTAGATGTGAATCCCTTCATGATTAGGTGGGCTATATAAAATGTTTTTCTAACCACTTTGGCCATGTGGTTGTCAAATGAGAGATTGCTATCAACTTGGGTCCCCAGGTTCCTAATTACTTCTTCCGTACTTAATGGATTACCACCTATGTGGTAATTTGTGGGCACTTTGTTTTTGCCAAAGGGGATGACTATACACTTTTTGGAATTTTAGCTTGAGGCCATGGCTCTGGCACCAGTTGTCTGTTTCTATGCGGCCCTTTTGTAGGATGCTTGTGTCGGATGGAGAGTCGATTATGGCACCCAGTTTGCAGTCATCTGCGAACTTGGTCAGCCACAGTCCTTCCGTGTTAGCCTGTACCTCTGAGAAATATATACCGAACAAGAGAGGTCAACTGACTGAGCCTTGTGGGACACCACTTGTAACTGGTTTGGAGTCTGACATGGCTCCAGCAATTCTAACCATGTGGGTTCTGTCCTTGAGCCAGTTTGCAACCCATCTAGTGACATAGGGGTTTATATTTAAGCTGGTGAGCTTATCTATAATGCCCGAGTGGGGTATTGTATCGAAGGCTTTTGCAAGGTCCAGGGAGGCTGTGTGGACCACCTTCCCCTCGTCAATGGCCTTGGTGACTGTTTCAAAGCAATCGACCAGGTTTAAGAGGCAGGATCTGCCCTTAACAAAGCCGAACTGGGTAGGATCCAGTGTCTGTAGGTCCCCAATATCTTTATTTATGAGGTCCATGATGATCTTTTCTATAGCTTTGCAGACCAAGCTAGTCAAGCTTATGGGGCGATAGTTTCCAGGATCCATTGAGGCACCACCTTTGTGGAGAGGGACCACTGTTGCTGTACGCCACTCTTTGGGTACATATCCTGTAGTAAGGCTGAGATTGAACAGTAGTTTTATGTTTGGGTTTAGTTCTTCTTGGAGTTCATGTAGGACACAGCCTGGGACACTGTCTGATCCCATTGATGCTGTGTTTTTTGCTTTGGAGAGGGCGGCTCTTCCCTGAGCATCTGAGATGTCACGGGGGCAGCACTCTGCTGGGATAGATATTTGCCCTTTTGGTGGGGAAGGGGGGGGGACGTTTGCGCTGAACCTGTCAGCTAGGATGTTGGCAATGTCTGTGGGTTCGGTGTATTTTTTGTCATTTTGGACTAATTCTGAACATATCTGGGAATTCCCACCCAGGTTCCTAACATAACTAAAGAAAGCCTTGTGATTATCCTTAGTGTCCTGTGCAATTTTTCTCTCGAAGCTGGCCTTAGACAATTTTATGAGTGCCCGTAGTTTTTTGCTAATACTGATCAGAGATGCCTTCCCTTTTTGGGATTTTGCTCTATCATGTAGTAGCTTCCTCCTTCTATTGTATAGTTTGTTTATGGCTGGGGTCCACCAGACAGGACGCCTAACTTTGAAGGATTGGGTCTTGGTTTTATTTGGGATTGCATGATCCATGCATTCATTACATTGCATTATCCAGAGTCTCTTTAATTGATGGCAGGGGGTTCAATTGTTGTTCCCAAAAAAAAAAAAAAAAAAAAAAGATCACACCACAGTGGAGTAAACTGCAAAGTCCTGACAATGGCCCAGCGATTTTTTCCCCTGGGAAAAAAATCACTGTTCCGGCCATTCATACTTTTGTGGTTTCGGCTATTAGCTGTCGATCAAAGAGCATTCGCTCTTTTGAGTGTTTGACAAGCTAATAGGAACCCTATGACAGGTGTGTACCCAGGAAGACAATGTTGTAATTAAATTAAAATGTGCTTCAACAAAGTATTAGTTTAAGGGTGTGCACACTTATGCAACCAGCGTATTGTATTCTTTTTTTTTTTTATATATATTTTTTCCCCTAAAAGATTTGTTTGTTTTTCAATTTTATTAAACAGTCACAATAAAGGTGGGAAAAGTTTTGAAATGATTTGTTGTAGTCTCATTTTTTTATATCACAAAAACTTGGCATTTTAACAAAGATGTGTAAACTTTTTATATCCACTGTATGAGTTTTAATTTGGTTTTGTTTTTTTTCTTCTTTTTTTTAATGTTTGAAATTACAAAACTTCGATCATATAGTCCTGACCATATGAGTTTGAAGTTTTGTAATTATAGATCTATATATATATATATATATATATATATATATATATATATATATATATATAGATATATATAGAGGCACCAAATATTGGCTGGTTAGTTTTATGTAAGTTTTCCTGTTACATTAGTTTCTCCAAATTTACACTTTGATATGCAAGATGGCTTCTACGATCACTGTTTGCAGTGGTGACCATGAGAGAAGAGTTATATAACATTAACCAAGTATTTCCTTAACACGTATGAAGATTTTAAGAGAAAATGGCATAAACTGCTTAAAATCCTAGCAAATGCTAAGTAACAGGATTCCTACAAAATATTAATGTAGTTTCAAAGTATTCATTGACATTTATGAGACTGCTCGTGTTTCAATTCAAACATAATTTTGCTACTAATTATAATTAAACTAATAATTCAGAATTCCTTGTATGATATGAATATGATAGCTGATGGATTTAGAGTGGTAATTTTATTAAATATTCATAATTATGCAGACAGATTAAGGCACTGGATTAGAAAAGATAGAATGAAAACAAAACTTGCAGCATTATGCAACAGTTCTTTGTAAAAGCATTCAGTTGAAACAAAAGAGAGAGAGAGAGAGAGAGCAAGATAAGTGGATGATATGCCTGAAAAAAGTAAGATTATCACTGGAGAAGAGGCTACTAAATCCTAATTGGCAAACGTGAGGACAGTATTGCAGAAATTAAAACACAGGTAACCACCTAATTTATGATTCCAGTATCAGAGAAAAGAGAGACAACAGAATAAAAAATACAGTGGGTATTGAGGAGAAACATTTGATTATGTGTCAAAGATGCAAATTATATTTTATAAATAAAAGGCATTATTGTCTATGCTGAGGAAAAATATCTGTAATGGTATGTTTTACTGCATGCTTTACAACTTGCACTTTGTGTACAGAGGTTACAAAGACTCCATATTAATTATTACAATTTAGGATGTGCATTAAAAGGGATGTAATGTGGAGCTTGGTGTTCTAGAGACATAACTTTACTATGAGGCTTCAGTCTAGCAATTTGAAGATTTTTTAGCATGTAATTATTGGGTTTATACCAGGCTAGCAAATTCTCTGTTAGCATACAGGTGTAAATGGATGATTTTTGTTGACAAAAGGAAACTGTGTTCCAGTCTGGGTGCAAGAAAGCCAGATTAATCCATATTAACATATTAGTGACAGTGTGTTGATGAAGCAATAGTTAAGGTTTGGATGCACATCTTTACATCTTGTTATAACTTTTTATTAAGATATGAAATTCATACTAATGTCATATTTTAACAGATTTCAAAGAACTCTCATCGCATAGAACTGCTAGTTTGAAGGTAACATGATGTTTGATCTTGTATATGTCATCAATGTAAAGTACTGTGACTGTTTCAGCATGGCATAGGAAGCTCAACTTATATACAGTGGTAATGTATAAGAACTTGTATTTGGGGAAAGTTCTAGAGTAGCATTATCATTTTCTATGAGCTGTAACTGACTTATTATGCTAGAATAAGATGTGTTTGCCAAAATACTTATATTTAATGTTCTTACTGTTGCGTACTATGCTGCTGTCACTCAGCGACTGCATTCAGTAACTAAATCTCTGCTGAAGGTTTTGAGTGAGACATTTCAGGCTATCTGAATTACACAGCAGCATTAAATCTTTGACAAATTAGAGAGGATATATATATATATATATATATATATATATATATATATATATATATATATATTTATAGACAGCTTTTTAGGTAAGATGCATAGTGGAATTATTTGTATGACAAATGACTAATTTCTTGCTATAGAATTGCATGTGTTTTGAATGACTTAAGTGAACAATGAAAGTATGTGCAAACACAATATTTTTTTTTGCGTTTGTGAATCCAAATGTCATAAAATTTTGAATCAAGACTTAGACATTTTTATAAATAGGATCCTAGAAGAGTATATATATTTTTATGTTTTAATTCGTCTATTAGTATGCATTTTGGAAAATGTGGCTTTAATTTAAAAGTGACTATTTAGATCAGAACAATGCATTGGTTGTTTTTAATCATGTGTCCCAAGAGGGCATATATTTAAACCAAGGGATGTTTTAAAAAGTATTAGACATTTGAAGAGGTGGGCTTACCCACAAAAGCACTTGTGTCGAATAAAGATTTTTATATTGGATTATACAGCCGTCTTCAAGTCCTGTTTTTTTGCATTTTATCTGGATTTGTTTTGTGCATGAAAAGTGAGTTCTAAAGTTTTGGTGGCAGTCTTGTGTTTTATACACACACACACACACACACACACACACACAAATATATATATATATATATATATATATATATATATATATATATATATATATATATATATATATATTGTATGCTCACACATCTCACCTTTAGTGAAAGAGAATAGAAAAAGATAAAAATAGACCCTTGAGGTATCCCAGAGGTAATCTGTTCAAAATTTGTGCCATGTTGTAACCTCAGCATAGCCTGCAAAGTTCTCTGCAAACCAGGCCTGAAAATCTGAATGTAGGCCTCTAGAAGATAAACCAGTAGGATGTGATTTACAGTGTCTTAATATAGTCTTGAAGCATCACCTCCAAACATTGCCTTTTGCCTGTATTTTGGAGATGTAGTTCATGAGTTCAATAAGAAATAGTAAAATATTGTGGCCTAAAACTGTATTATGGTTTATGTAAGCTGTTATATCTGGTTAGAAAGCAGGATTTTTATTGCTGTGCTACAGATTCAAATACTATAGTAAAAAGTGTTAGCCTGCTGATTGTTGCATAGTTCTCGGTTTGAGTCATTATGTCCATTTGTAAGGAAGATTATTCTGTTGATTTTCCATAGTAAGGTTACCTTGATTTTTTGAAGACTTCTGTTGGTTAATATAGTAATCAGTAGTACTAGGATAGATGACGTTTGTTTAATATATGCTTGCGGGAGCTAAATGAAAAAAAGCAGCAATACATTTTGATTATCGAATTAGACACTTTGCAATAGTGATTTTTGTGCAATGAAATGTGAGTTTAAAATACGTTTTCTTAGGACTGGCTTAAAGAGTATAATAGATGATACATTTGACATCATTCTGTAACATTTGTTTATGAAAATGTTTTGATCCCTGTAGAAATGCATATGGAAATTAATAAGAAGGGAGGAATGATTACTTCTGATTTGGCATCTTTTGCCTTGTAACTCGTAAATCTTCAGAAATTCACACAGCAACATTAAATTGTTCTGCTGTAATATTTTGTGCTAAGTGGCTCTGGATCCTGTGTTTATTTGATGGTCACTGTTGATATCACCCTACAACCCTGTGTGCAAAAATGGGGGGAAAAGGTGTTTCCAGTTGGTTGGATATATGGAACAGCAGGTTCTTTGTCTATTTACATGCAGGTTGATTTCTACCCACTTCAACAGCAATCATATTATTAACCAGAATAGATACTCACTGATACTATTTGAGCAATAAGTATACACTGACATGTTCTTTTCTTTATTTTGAATACAAGGCTTTAGTCGGGGTTTCAGAGACTGTAGGACCTTACTATTTTAATGCAAACAGACTTGGAAAGTCCACTGTTTTGTTTTAGATGCAACTGAAAGTCAAATGAAACAGTCTGATGACAGATTTCTTTTTGGAGACGCTAAAATGATGCTACATATGTTGTATATTTTTAATTGTCTCAAGGTCAACAAGAGTGGGTCTTTGCTCCAGGTTAGTCTGAGTAATAGCAGACTGAAGTAAGAGAACACAATACTGACACATTTTCTTTTGAGTCTATATATATATATATATATATATATATATATATATATATACATATATATATATATATATATATATATATATATATATGTTGTAGACATAATGCAAGATAGCAGATCTGTCTAAATGAAGTTTAATATAGTTTGTCACAACAGTAGTGTTACAAAATAAACCAATAATTTCAGTATGTTCAATACTGAAAACAAACTGAAACATGAAAGTAGAAATACTGAATCTAACACCAAAAATAAAACAAAAATATTCAAGAGCAGAACAAATAATGAACAGTGAAGTGCTTTCATTTTTGTTATATATAAGACATCTACAGAACATACTCTGTTCATTCTTTGATTCTCCTTGTGAGTGTTTTGTGTTTGTTTTTATTCTCTGTAAGCCACATGACTGGGCTGAGAGGAAGAATCAAAAGGTAAGTAATTATGAATAATGATAACTTTGCTGATTAGACACTGAAAACTTCATGGTATATAATGTTTAAAGGTAAGTAACAGTGCTGAGGTCTATAAGTAATATTTACAATAACAGCTCTGCAGTGATCACATATTTGCAGAGAGATTGCCTTCTTGTTTGAATGTAAATTGTAGTACAATTATATTTAGATTGTGAGAAATCACCTTAGCTTAAATAAACGTTGCCTCTGTTAACAGCCCCCTGACTAACCCATCTATCCAGACCAATCACTCACTACTTTTCCTCCTACTAGTACCTAACACTACCTCCTTCCAAACTCACTCTCCCTTCTTCCCTATAAAAACCTTCCCTTCTCTTACCCCTAAACTTTCCTTTACTGTTACAATCTCCTCATCAGTAGAATGTTCAACAACTGCTGCACTTTTATTTCTTCTTCACTGCTACCCAGAAACGTCCTTACTAAATTGCTTTCTCTTTACTGTAAATACTATTTTTCCTGGTCTTCAATATACATAGCTAGCCAACATTGTATATAATCTGTAATCAATTTTATTATTGTATACTCGCTTTACATTGTTATGTATTTTTTGTGTACTTGCATGTGTTTTTTTTTGAGCTTGTATGTTTTGTAACTATAGAGCTTTTCTCCCCACTGGTCTCCACTGAAAAGGGCCTCATCCCAGATTGACCAACCTAATCAACAAATGTCAAATAAAAAAATAAAATAAATTTAAAATTTGTAAATGTTTTAATATGTTGTTTATTTAAAAAGACTCTCTATTGGATTCAGTAAGGTTCCACACTATGCACACCTCTGAACATGTCACAGCAGCCCCCCCAACACGGTGCTGTATGGTTCTCTACAATGAAGGCATACAGCACCACAATGGGCTGGCCCCACTGCCTGGTTAGATCCGAACACAAACTAATCACCTTGGAAATCCACATCCCCTCCCACCTCCCCCACTCCCGCAAAAGTAACCACCACAAAAAACTTCTCCAAAGCTAACTTTGGGCTCCTAAGAACAGAAGTGGCTAACTTCACGGCACCCATGCAAATGGAGAATAGTTGCATGACCGCCGAATCATACACCAATGCGCTGTACGAACACGTACACAAATGCATGGCTCTCGCCGTACCCAATAGAACCAAGATGCTCTCCTCCAAAAAAACGAAGCCAATCTGGTGGCCCCCTGCCATAAACAAACTCTACAACAGAAGGAGGAAACTGATATGGAATAAGGTGAAGTCCCAAGACTGGAAAAATTCCCTTATCAGCCTCAACAAAAAGTTGAGATCCCTCATCAAATCCTCTAAAGCTAACTATGAAAACAGAATTGCAGCAGACAGTAAAGACAACCACAAGGCCTTCTATAGTTATGTAAAGAACCTCCATGGCAATACCCAGATTTGCTCTGAGCTACTGCATAATGGTACCGCCTATACCAAGCCAATAGATATTGTCAATATACTGGCCGACAGATTCACTGCCAACTTTGCCCCCCCCCCCCAAAGGACAAATCACAATACCAGTAGATTGCCAGGCACCCAGTATTACTGCTGCACAGGTTAAAGCAGCACTGTCCAAGACCATGAATGCAGCTTCTGTGGGACCTGACAATATCCCTGGCTGTATTCTACATGAACTACAGAGTGAACTGGCACCTCACCTGTGTGCCCTGTTCATTCACAGCCTCAGCTCCGGCTTTGTCCCTACCAAATGGCACACTGCTATAGTCATCCCCCTCCACAAAGTAGGAGTAACTACAGACCCTGGGAACTATCACTCCATTAGCCTGACAAGTCTGACATGCAAAGCTATGGAACACATCATCATGGACCTAATAAGCAAGGATATAGGGAATCTCCAAACCCTGGATCCCACACAGTTTGGTTTTGTGAAGAGTAGATCATGTCTGCTCATCTTGGTCGACTTCTTTGAGTCAATCACCAGAGCTGTGGATGAAGGCCAGGGGGTTCATACAACCTACCTTGATCTGGCCAAGGCCTTTGTTACCATTCCCCACTCAGGAATTATAGAAAAACTCACTAAGATAGGCATCAACCCCTATATCACAAGGTGCATTGAAAACTGGCGCACAGATAGAATTCACAGTGTGAAAGTAGCTGACTCCAAGTCAGACTGCTGACCAGTCACTAGTTAAGTTTCACAGGGATTGGTCCTGGGTCCTCTCCTGTTTGTTATCCACTTCTTAGAAGTCCAGGCCAATACAAAGGGACTCTGGCTGACAAAGTTCACAGACAATTGCAAGTTGGGAGCCATTATTAACTACAGAAAGGCGTCACTGAGTCCAACAACTGGTGTCATAATCATGGCCTTAAGCTCAATGCAAAAAAATGTGTCGTCATCCCCTTTGGGAAAAACCCAGTTCCCATGAACTACCACATCAATGGTAGTTCACTGAACACAGAAGGTGTTATAAGAGATCTGGGAACATAGGTTGACAGCAACCTCTCTTTTGACCACCACACTGCCACTGTGGTCAGAAAGTCCTTCTATGTGGTACATCTCATTACTAAGAGTTTTGCATCTAGGAAGAAAGGAGTCATTGTCCCCCTCTACTCTTCCCTCATTAGGCCAATCATCAAGTACAATGCCCCATTTGGCATGTACCTCACTAGATACCTGCAACAACTGGAGAGGCCGCAAAAGTACCTCACAAAGAGGATCCTAGGCCTTAAACACTTGTCCTATATGGACAGACTCAAAAAACTCCAAGTATTCTCTGTCTCATATCATCTATTTAGAGGTGATCTCTGCTTGACTTACAAAGTCATGTCTGACCCAGCTCTGTTAGAAATGCTACATCTAAAAAAATCCCAATCTCTCTACACCACACACTCCAGGGTTCTCAACCTCATTACCACAATCAACAGAATGTGCTGGAGGGACAGGTACATAACACAGAGACTGCCCATGCTATGGAATAGACTTCCCATACATGCCAAACAGAGCACCTCATTGTCCCTTTTCAAGAGAAATCTTGATGACTGGATGGGAAATAGAAAATTCACACCTGGGTTCACTCCAGTGGCTCTACTCGATAGATGCACTGGAAACTAAGGTCGGGTGGCACAATGCCAGGATAATCCTATGAGCTAGGCTTGTAAAGGCTCCAGGGCCATTAGCCTAGTACACACCTATGAACCTAATGATGAATGCTAATGAGGCATTTTGGGGAAACATATATACTAATTAGCCATGTAGACTCTCCCCAGAATCACCTCCAGGAAGGCATCTAAATGGCTGAGTGATTCAAGAAATCATACAACCATGTAGATAAGCATGGCCTTCCCCACCATGCAATGGAAGGGTGGACATAAACAGAAAGGACTTCCAATCCATTAACTGCCAGGCCATGTGTAATGCTAAAATAATCATCCTGTAGAGTGCTACATGGTGGATAGAGACACACTACAGCAGCTCTGCAACCTCTGTTTTCCTCAACTGAAAGCAAGGGCAAACCAAGGGGAACCAATACATGTGGAGACTGAGGTATGTATATCACTTAGAATATTATCTACAGGTGCCTTCCAGAGACAAACAGTGGACATGCTGGGAGTGTCACAGGCATCAGTACCCAGGATCCTACATCAATTCTTGAATGCTATGGTACAGTATGACAGTGAGTACTTACATTTTCTCCATGCACCTGAGGACAAAGCCACAACTATGCAAGAGTTCTACCCTGTAGCACACTATCATGAAGTCCTGGGTGCCATAGACTGCATGCTCATCAAAATCAAAACACCACCTGGGGAACAGAGAAGGGTGTATATAAACAGAAAAGGATTCTACTCCATTAACTGCCAGGTCGTATGCAGCACTAAGAGAATCATCCTGAATATGTGTGCTGGCAACCAAGGCAGTTATCTTGCCTGGCCCAACTCTCAACTGTACAGAATTTATCTAGGGGGGGTATCCCACAGGGTCATTTACTGGGGGATGCAGGGTATACACTTGAACCATGGCTGATGAAACTCATCAGAAATGCAGACACATCAACTGAAGAACACTATAATGAGGCAGACACTCAAACAAGAAATACCACAGAGCATATGTTTGGGCTGCTGAAGTCACAGTTCCAGTGCCTAGATACATCTGGGGGAACCTTGCAGCACAAACAGTGTACAAGTGCTGACATTTTCACTGTCTGTGCCATCCTTCACAACATTATTCTGAGAAACAGCTTCAGCAGGAACACCAAGGGGAAGGTCCACACATCCCACCACCACTGGCAAGGTCACCACTGCCATACCTAAGTTAGGAATCAGAGGGGGAACTACCATCTGCTGTGGGTGTAGGCAGATGCAGGTGTTCACAATATACCCTCACATTGGTCAAGAGGCAATGGATAGTACACATGCTCATCACCTAAGAGCTAAAACTTTCATCCTATGCACATACATACAGTAACATTGATGCCAGGCAGTGCTCACAAACCTTACTTACCCATGTAATGGCGGTGAACTGCTAGCATTACACAGAGTCAGCCCTATATCAAAACTCTTATAACTGCCAGATTTCCAAGGTAAGTATTGAACCTGGAATAGAAAAATAAATGTCTAAGTATACAAATGAATGGCATACCCTTGCATACTGTTACCTGGTAATGTAAGTAAGTATAAGGTGGGTGATTTTTACACCAATGACATCAATGTGTGACAGCACTGACTTATGTCAATACTTGTGTTCTCTATCAACTAATAGACCTCATGCAACAAAGATTCAGACAATCATATGTCTCAAATGTACAGATATTCACACAATGCACAGATTTTGGCCTCATAGTTTGTACTAGAAAATCATTAAAGATTGATGTTAGAAAATAATGACAGACATTCCAGTTTCAGACTTCATACCCCCTTACAAAATTCATGGTAATGCAAAGCTGTTATTCAATCAACTTTCTAAATTTTTAAGACCAAAATATTAAAAATTCTTCCTATTATTGGGCCTTTGTCCTACTTTTATTTACAGCTTTCTCCAGCTGTGTTGGTTTAAGAGGTTGAGAGGTATGCACACATTTCAAAAACCTGTAAGAAAGCAGTACAATTTGAAAAAGAGCATCACAAACTCATATATACTAAGCACATGGTCAGCTATGCACCCTGTGCATACACAAAATACTTATTTATCACTGAATCCAAAAGAGAGAGAAACTCAGAGATATGGCACAGTTATCATCACTTGCATAGGGTGTTGTGTGGGGGGGCAGGAGGCCTAGGCTGACCCAAAAAGATAGTGACTGCATGTGATCAAGAAAGAGAAACAGGCAGACATTTGGATAAAGTATCAAATGGCCACTGAAACAGAATCAACTGTAAACCTCATGAATGACTCATGTAACTGTTATGTGTATGAGTCTGTGTGGACAGTCAATGTGAAATGTGTGTGTGTGTGTGTGTGTGTGTGTGTGTGTGTGTGTGTGTGTGTGTGTGTGTGTGTGAGTGTCTGCAAGAACACAGGCAAGTTCTGTGTTAGCTACACATCCTGGCATGTCGGACAGATGTGAACTGTGCATGGTAGAGGTAACAGTTCAACATTGTCATCCCCATCTGGGAGAACTGGCTCTGCCAGGAGTTGGACTGGCACATCCATGCCCATGGTCAGATGCACTGCTGCTGCATGAGCATGACTGATATCTGTTGGATGAACTCTCCTCACAAAAATGCCCAAGACCACAACTCCATGACTTACCATGTCTGGGTGTGGACACATAAATCACTGACAAAGCAGTGAAAATAGTGCAGTAAGGGATCATGATCAGGCACAGCCACATTGGCTAACATCAAATGATGTTGCTGACCTACATTCACATGGATGCTGCCCTCCCTCCCAGCAGACATTCCATCACAGACACTGCCTATTCCATTGAGTCATTCATCTGATCCTCTGCCACACGGTGGAGACAGTCATGCACATCAGCCTGTGCCACATCTATAACCCTAAGCATGCTCTTAGAGGCCCTATTGGAACATTAATGTGCCTCCATGATGGCCCTAAACATACATTGAGTGGCATGTAAAGAAACACCAATATCAGGTGGAGGGTGGACAGCAGGCTTCCTCAGAGGACCCCTAACAACACTTCTGCATGGCACCTCTCCCAAACTTTGGCTACAGCCAGACTGACCCAACACTTATTTGCAGTTACCACACTACCCTGATCAAGTGTGTCACCCTCCATCAGTCCAATATCTGAGGGCTGACTGGAACAGGTATGTATGGTCCTACTGGCTGTGTCTGACGGAAATACAGTGGATGGCTGAATGTCAGCCTCAGTGTCAGATTCAACCTCTGCACCCCCCTGACTGTGCCTCTGTTTGGTTACCATCATCATCAGAGTTTGTCAATACTCTGACATCAGGTGGTCCACTGCCAGAATCACCTATTAAAATAAGCAACAAACACAGGAAATACATTAATACCTACACTACAATTTAATATATGCTAACACTGGTGCCACTATCACAGATGGCACAGCACTACACATAGTCATGACACCCACCTCACACATACATATAAATGCATATTTCTGACAAATGGCCATCAGTACTGAAATAAAAATTTTTGCTTACTATGTACAGATGACCCAAACTTGATAGGGAAGATGGCCCTGGAAGAAGTTAAGCAAAAGGTAAGGACACAATCATCACAATTACAGTAGCGCATGGGGACCAAATGTTTGGCTTTATATGTCCATTAACAATGTTTTTATCTGAAACTTAGCTGACATGTCTACCAAGGGCCCATGTGTAATGAATAAAAGCATGTTGTCAACTGCTTCAATTTATCAATAGGTTCAACACAAAAAATACAAATTAAAACAATGAAATATTACTTAAAATATTTTAATATACAATAAAATGTTATAAATTGACATGTGTAAATGAACCTGGAACCACATCCTAGGGCAGTCTTCCCAGAATTATCAAAAACAAAGGTAATCACATACTGTTGTGCACTTTCCAGTGAGCTCTCTGGATCTCTGACAGTGGACAGGAACTCTTCATTTGGTGTCAGTGGTGGCTCTGTAGCAGCCCCCCCCCCCACCAAAGTCAGCTCTTCACAGGCAGCTGGAGCTGCTGTCCTCCGGGCTGATGAAATTGTAAGAGTGGCCCTATGACACATTTGATCATAAGTCCTGCTGCACCCCCCTACAGCATTGACTTCATTCACTATCTCGTTCCAAATCTGTATTCTGTCAGACATATCTCCATGTTCCATCTCAAGCAGAATTGCACAGTGGTATATAAATGCTTGGACAATGACATCACATTTGGAGTCACTGAAAAGGGGTTTAGGGGGATTGGTATGCTTGGGTACCATGATGCTAGGTGATATAAAACAAAAAAGGATGCAACACATAAATATCACATCAGTAAGTTCCTTTTATATATATATACATATATATATATATATATATATATATATACACAGATAGAGAGAGAGAGATAACAAGAGCAAACCTGTTTAATTTTTTTTTTTTTTGTAATGACAACACACAAATGCAATTTGGCTCTGCAACCTCTAAAACAACAGACAAATGCCAGTTTGTAAGAAACAAGGAGTAGCACATTAATCAGTTGTTATAAGTGCTTTCAAACAAATTATCACAAAATGTGTCCATATTTACAACAGAAAAGTCATTTTTATAGGATTGCCATTCACCCCAGCACTCCCCTAGAGGTATCTATGGGCCATCTTAGAAGCCTAACACCCCTGTGTCAGTGGCAATATAGTACATTTACATTTCACTGAAATAACATAGAAGAGCGCAAGATAACTAGTTGTAGTGATAATACTTGTGATGAAAGTTAATAAGGCTGTGTATCTGAGAAAGTAAAATGCCCTGACAAAAATGACTATGCCAACAGTGAACTTTATATATAGCTATATATATATATATATATATATATATATATATATATATATATATATTTATTTATTTATAAAATATTTTCCTTGTAATATGTGAACAAATCTAGTATGTAATTGAAAAAGCCATACCTTAGTAAGATCAGAATTATTTTGTGCTGATAAATCCAAATTAATAGCACTCTTCTTCTGTGTTGCCCACATACAGAAATCTCCTCATCTTCAGGGTTCCAAGCTACACAGTTACGTTTTATAGTGTAGATTCAAACTTGTGAGCAAAGTGAAGATGCAGATGAGGTGTGGACTCATTAGAATAGCTAAATCCAAAGTTTTGACTTTGTGTAGCAGGTGTAAACATAGTATAGGGAATACCACAGTGTTAGTTATTAATGGATTGCAACTGTGAATGCTTACTGTTAAGGAGAAGGAAAACACAACAGCAGTTCAGATGCCCTTACCTGCAGAGGGTATGTCACCCAGATTACACTTACAAAGTATAGAATTAATTGTATAAAGATTTTAAATTGAAGTGAGCAACACGTCTCACTTTTTGTGCATTAATCAACAAACCCCATTTGCCTTTGTTGAAAACTGTACATTACTGTCATTTAATATTCTTGTACATTTTAAGACAATGATGCAAAATGTCCTACAGACTGCATGTCTGTGATTACAGCACATAGAGGAATGAACACAATATAAAAAGAAGACAGAGCTGCATTACTGCAAACAAAACTCTTAAATGTTTGTGTGATCAGTCATTGAACTAAATACATAATTAGCATATGTATAAGCAACTGAGAGGATACAAGTATTATATGTATTGTTAGTACTGTGGATGAAATAGGAGTTGCTTGTATGCACAATGAATTGTATTCCTGCTGCAAAGCTGTTTCT
The DNA here is from genome assembly GCF_019279795.1 of Protopterus annectens. Classification (NCBI taxonomy): domain Eukaryota; kingdom Metazoa; phylum Chordata; order Ceratodontiformes; family Protopteridae; genus Protopterus; species Protopterus annectens. The sequence goes on along the minus strand of NC_056725.1, from coordinate 1,501,176,135 downwards.
GTGACAAACAGGGAAAAGACACCCTTAATGTGTTTTGTAGATTCATTAGTCTGACAGTTTTAATTCCAAGTTGTGCAAAAATCTGTAAAGTGTGCTAAAATGTGTTTTGTAATGCTGTTTATGTTTTTTCTTGTCTTTTTTAACATTTACATTTCTGTGGCACTTGGTTTAGTGCAAGCATGGTGAAATAGATAAATTAAATTTTATGTAATTTACTTCTATGATAAAGACTACATAAATTACACCTATGGACCAAATGTGAGTGTAGCACAGCTGGTAAACATGATGAAGCGCAAAGTATGTATTATATTTATATCATAGTTCAAGTCCAACATATATGTTTTAATGATGAAACCTAATAAACACTTCTTAAAAGAATAATGCAAGGTGAGCTTTGCTTGTCATGTTTGCATGTCACTTAGCTTGAAGTGCACACCTTGTAATGGCCAAGACAACAAGCAGATGTCTGTTTAAAAAAAAAATCAGTGTTGCATGTTTTGACTTCCATTGCGCAAACACACTAAGGAACATTCCACAACACCTACAGGTCCAAAAAGCATGCAGACAATAGGCAGGCACTTGTCAATTTCAAAAAGGATACATTGTTTCATGTTTTGTTTTCAGTTGTGCAAACTCACTGAGCAATGTTGCTCGACAGTCCACAACACTGGTCTAGAATGCCTGCAAACACCAAGGAGACACTTGTCAATTTCAAAATTGATGCATTCTATCATATTTTGTTTGCCACCATGAAAATATGCCAAGTGGTGTTGTGCAGCAGTCAGCACACATACATAGTAATGAATATGAAAATATACAGTTGCTGCCCAGGTGTTCCTGTGGCAGCAGCTGTAAGGTAAGGGTTATAAATCAGGTGACTATCAAACACAGATCCCCTGAATCTGGATAAAGTAACCAACAATAAAAGTATCACACACACCTTCAAGTTTCTATTGTTACATATCATACAAGATAATAAAAGAAGTGGGAACATGAACAACAAGACTGAAGTCTCAGAACAAGAATGGATAATTAGGCTTCAGGCTGACAGACCACCTGGACTAAATAGTAAGGTTTCACTGAAACATTTTCTTAGGAACAGGGCTTTGAAACATTGATTATTATGTTTGGTCACATCTTCTAATATTTGTACATATATTTTACAGTTTTACCACTATCTAATTTTATAGAGCATGTTTTTACAGTTTTTTATATATATTTTTAGTTCACTATTTATATCATTGATTGTTTATATAGTGTTTGTATAGTGTATACCTTTAACTTTTATTTATTCAATCAAGATGCTGTTAACTGATTGGATATGACCTAGATGTATCATTATTTAAACAAGAGCAGCAGTTACTGTAGTATGTCTGAGGAAGCAGAGAGGACTCTGTGAAAGCGCTCACATGTTTTATATTTTTACTATTTTTGTATTAAAGTGTTGTTTTGCTGTGTGTATTCCAAAGAGTTGTTGGCGTTTTTGGAATGCTATAAATCAGGTGAGCCTGGATTCTAATCCAGTAAAGGCCAAACCTTTCTTACTGATGTTCCACTTTATTTTATATAAAATTTAACAGTAGAAAAATACGTACACATAGAAATAACTATCTATAGCAGGTGCATTGAACAAACACATGATATCAGAGATATATTACATGTGTAACTGTGGGTATCAGTACACTTATGCTTCTACAATTATACGTTTTTGTTTTCTGATATTTCATGTCACACATATACATGGTTAAACACCCAACTGTTTAATGTATATGTATAACTAATGAATAGATCTGACAAATGCCTCAGTTGCAATGAGCACTCTGCACAGTCAGTAATAACACTAAAAAATACACTTGTAGCCCAACCTTTGCTGTGGCAACTGGTACAAGGTGATGCTCATAATACAGGTGAGCCATGGTTCTAATCTAGTACAATCCCAATTTTATGAATGCTTGTCCAATAAATTAAAAAAAAAACAATGTAAACATAATCATATATAGCAATAAGTATGTACAGCACTGAAGCTCATATGGATTATATGTGTGACTGAGGCTACACTGACAATTATGCTTCTGTAATTATAATTGTCTTTTCTGCCCTTGGATGGGCTTCTGATGCTGATACTCATACAGATGACTGTATAAACCAGGACTCTGTCAGGTCACACACGTAAGTGGTTAACCCCTCACTCTGTCATGTGTATTTATATATAATTAATGAACAGATCTGACAAGTACTTCTTCTGTGGCAAGGATGAAAAATCACCTATGTTGAAGAATAAGTTTTGTGTATTTTGCATAGGTTTGAATCTCACATTGTACAGATTAATTTTATCAGTGTGTAAAGCCACACAAGAAATGTGTCGGGTCATAAAATTTATGCTGCAAAACATGTATGCAAATTTAAATCAAATAACAGTTACAGTAGCAACCAACCCAGAAAGTAAAGCCAAATGTCAGAGTAACCTTCCTATTTCAAAAACTCCCATCCTCTCTGTTTGGCGCTTTTGCTCTCCACTTAACATTGCACAAACACGGCTGGCATGGCTGTTCAGGTTTGCACACTAGCATTAAATGCAACAACATGAATTGGAAGGAAAACACTCTTAACTGTTGCTGTTTTACCTAAACAGACATCTTTGGAGCTAGAAGAGGAAATTGTCCTATTTAAGGCTCATAGGTGGAGTGTGGAGGAGTCCAGAATCATCATTAGACTCCTTGTCAAGTACCATAGCTGAAGGCTGCTGAAGGGGGACTCTACTGTGTGTCAGTACAAATCTGAGGCTTGGAATAGTCTGGACAAGGCTGTCTCCAGTGTGATTGGGGTTCCACACACTGGAGATCAATGCAGGCAACACTATAATGACCTCAAAAGGTGCAAGCAGGATACACTCAATCAGTGGCTGGCTGAAGTTAGGACTGCTGACATCCCACAGCTGTGTAAGTATACAGATAAAGATAATTTACATTAAATAGAAAGCTGGATAAAGCCAAGACTGGTATGCATAATGCTCTTCTCTTTTTCTCTACCTTTTATTTGGGTCTATATTAGAACATCGAAGTTTCAGAACTTCGAATGTTCTAATATCGACCCCTGTTCAGCGAACGCTGACAACATCGAACATTCAGAACAGCAAATTTTTTCCTAGGGAAAAAAATTGCTGTTCCAAAACACATACACACAACACAAGCACACCAAACAAGCAGCAATCCACACACATACACCAAAAATTTTATATCTAACCCTACACTAAGCTGTACATACACCACTAACTATCCACTTACCTTAACCCAAACCCTAACCCTAAGGCCCGTCACTATCACGCACTCACCTCACCCGCACCCTAACCCTAACTCACCTACCCCGCCCTAACCCTCACGTCCACACAATCGCACACTTACCTGACCCGTGCCCTAACCCTAACTCACCTAACCCACCCTAACCCTCAATTCCACACAATCACACACTTCCCTGAACCTGACCCGTAAAGTTCCACCACAGTGCTGAAAATAGTGAAGCGACAGAAACGGACAACCAAATTCTTTCCCTAGGAAAAAATTTGGTTTTCTGCAGCTTCACTATTTTCAGCGTTCGCTGAATAGGGGTCGATATTAGAACATTCGAAGTTCTGAAACATTGATGTTTTAATATAGACCCTTTTATTCTATAGCCACCCAGGAGATTACATTAAACAGGAAAACCCAAATTGATCATTTAGAAAGACTTAGGGAACAAGGGGTATGTATGCAGCACAACATAAAGTATTATTTTATCTAAAGTATTGCTCTTCTATACAGTAAAGGCAAATTAAGCATTTATATCTTAAAAGCAAAATCAAGCATGTGTGCTTCAGTCTGTAGCTCAAGCTAACTGTAGGAGTTAATTGTAATACTGGATTTTGATGACATGGTTTTAAATCCCACTGATAACAAATATATCATAAAATATTTAAAATGATTGCATAATAATTTCAACAAAATTGGTATACATGATGTGCTGTTTAATTCATCTGCATTACTGGATCAAGCATATGTGCAATATATACATATTGTAAGGATTTCTTGGGGCAATTATCAGTTATAGTTTGTAGTTGTTAAAAAGTCCACTTAATGTAAAATTAGACATAAATTATTTAAGCAATAACCCATGCCTGGGTGTGGGTAATGCTGGATTTACCCACGGTTGGTGTAGTTTGGTCACGAGGGCGAAGCCCGAGTGGCCAAACAAAGACAACAGTGGGAAAATCCAGCATTACTCACACCCAGAAGTGGGTTATTGCTATTATACAATGACGTTATTTAAGAAAAAAAAAATTACTTTTCTTAAATAATGGCATTGTATAATACCTCCTTGCTGCCCTTCTGCAGCTGTCCAGTATTCTGCGGCAGTTCTCATGAACTGCACATGCGTATGGTTACACAGTACATCAGAACTGTGTGTGGAAGCAACGGAGAAAGGAAGATCTCCGTTGCTTTTAAAAATGCGTCTCGCTATGTTAAAAGAGTTTAACATAGTGAGATAGTTTTAAGAAAAGCAACGGAGAAAGGAAGATCTCACTTGCTTTTTTTAAGGATATCTCGCTATGTTAAACTCATTTAACATAGCGAGATAACAGCAACAGATCTCTTCCGTTCTCCGTTCCTGTCCAAAAAAAAAAAAAAGACATACTAATTTATTCATTTTATTTATTTATTGACATTTGTTAACCGAGTTTGTCCAACTGGGCTTGTAGCCCATTTTCAGTGGAGACCCGAGGAGAAAAGCTCCAGTAGTACATTTTAAACAAGTACAATTTTAAACAATATTGGTATAATAGCAGTTATAGCAAAAAGATTCACATATGCTGGGTTACATGCATAAAGTTAAAGTTGCATTAACAAGAAGCTAAGTAACAATTTTATATTGATATAGTTCAATAGGTCAACATTGCAAATGCATATTAGACACATTGGAGAGAGAGATGTAATGAGGTACTAAGTATGGACCTTTTGAGGGTACATAAAAGGAAGGAAGACTAGGTAGGGTCATAGCAAGGGCAGGTTCTGGAATTGAGAGAATAAGCTTTTAGTTCATTTTTAAAGTGTGAGGTGTGGGAGATTGAACGTAAGTCAATGGGAAGTTTGTTCCAAGCATGGGCAAGGGAGTGTTTGTAGAGTAGTTTGCCTACTGACCTTTTTGGGTGGTAGATATCAAGTAATTGTTGGTTAGAAGTATGGAGGGTCCAGGGTGGGATGTAGCTGGAGACTAAGGAAGATAGAGATGGATAGAAGGAGGGTTTATAAAGAATAGAGTGTAGCATATGAAATTGATAAGATAGCAGAAATTGGGGAAGTTCAAGCCATTGAAGAGAGTTTAAAGAAATGCAGTGGTGTGAGTTGTATGGGGAGTTAGTAATGAATCTGTTGGTGTTTGTTTAGAGTGGAGGCCTGGATACTGGTAAGAACTGGGTTGACATATAAGAGGGAGGGGAGGAGGTGTGCCTGGCCCAGGGTAAGTCTATATTCAGAGGTTAGGAATTTTTTGTTCTGATATAGCAGACCTAGTTTCTGGTTTGCTTTTTTTATACATTGGAGTATGTGTAGGTTGAACTTTAGTTCGTCATTGATAATGACCCCCTAGGAGTTTTGTGTGGGTGTCACGTTGGATAGTTGTATTGTTAGAAGATGTAATAAAAAAGGAGGTTTTGTGATGAGAAAGAGAATGGGGAAGGAAAAGTAGAAGTTTGGTCTTTTTGGGATTTAGGATCAATAGGTTGTGAGAGAGCCATTGTTCAGTGGATAGTAGGGCCTGTTGGGTCAGGAAGTGTAGTTCAGGAATGTTATTTGAGATGGATATAAGTGTGGAGTCGTCGGCATACTGAATAAGGGAGGATTCTTTTCATGAGGTGTAAAGATCATTGGTGAAGATGTTAAACAAAAGAGGTCCCAAGATGGAGCCTTGGAGAACACCAGTGGAGATGGGAAGGAAAGGTGAGGAGGATGAGAGCCATTTGATATATTGTTCCCTGCCAGATAGGTAACTACTAAACCAGGCAAGTTCAGAAGGGGATAGGTGGAGATGTGCAAGTTTGGATAGTAGTAGAGAATTAGAGACAGTACTGAAGGCTTTAGAGAGATCTAGGAAGAGACAGGAAATTAGTTTATTGTTGTCTAGGGCCTCTGCAATGATATGAGTAAAGGAGAGGAGGGCAGGTGGTGGTGCTGTGGTGAGGACGAAATCCATGTTGGGTAGGGGTAAGTAAGTGGTGTGTGAGGAGGTGATTGAGAAGCTGAGAGCAAATATATTTTTCTAATATCTTGGAGAGGGGGCAACCGGACCTTTTTCCATTAGTATAAGTCTGATTTACAACATGCATGCTGACCAATCAGCGTGCATGTTTTAGAATATTAATGGGGGGTCATTGTATAATTATACTGTACTAATTTATTGTATGTCACAAATGATGGCATTAATTATCTTTTTTTTCTCTCTTATCCCAACCCTTTTTCTCTTTTTTTTTTCTATGTGTAGTCACAACGTTGTGATGTGATCATTTCTGACAACTCACAAAATGATTTACAGCACAAGGAAGTAGACCATCCAGTGAGGCTCAGCCTGCTGCTGCTCCAATGGCTGTTGCACTGACACCCAGCACATCTGGGACCCACCCTGGCAGTACTGTCTCTGTAATCCCTGCACTACCTTGAGGCCCGCCACATCAGGTAGCATTTCCAGAGCAGCTAGTGCAGAGGTACTCTCTGGGAGTATTGGTGGAGGTGGAGATTTGTCGCCTGCCAGGAGATGCCAGGCATGGTGGGTGAGGTTGTGGAAAACACCATTAGTCCATACCTCAGCTGGATGGGGAAAATGTTTGCCAAAATGCTGAGAAAAAGAAAATGGCAAACACTCTAACAGCAAGCTGAGGAGGTGGACAGTGATGACAGTTCTGAGGGTGAGGGTTAGACTTCACTGTCCCCATGTTGATGGGCATAGGCACCCGATGTCACCTCCCTTTCCTCAATCCTGGTGTCTCCTAAAATATTGTGTTACTCAACATCCCTGTCTCTTGTCTGGTTTGTCCTGTTTGTCTGCATCCATTTATTCATCTACCCTATTTATCTGACCCCTGACATACCTATATCCCTTAGCCAACATTCCTCTGTTACTGAAGTACAAAAAAAAGGCACCTCCCCCGCAAAAAAGAAATCATCCCTTATATAGCTCTTCGCTTTGCACATGTGTCTTCTCGACACACTTGATTCAGTCCACTTGGCTATACATTATTTGCTGTCATTTATTTTTGTTGAGCTGACAGTCCAAATTCATCCAATATTCTATTCATCTTCATTTTACACTGCTATTCTTTCCTAATTCCATCCTGCACTTTCCTATATTGCTTCCCCTTTTTTCTTCCCCCTACTTGGCCCCTGAATTTCCCCACTTCCTATCTACCCCATTATCATAACTTTATTCTGGTAAAAAAAATAGACTCACACACCACACACATGGCAGAAGTGGCCCCTAATGAAACCCTTTTCTTTTTTGTCCTCTGTGTTTGTTCAGAGTTTATCATCATGCACCAATGCAAAGCAATGGTGAATGGCTCTTCACATCCTATTTCAACATGTGGTTACCTCAGCTCAATGCTGCTTAAACTTGCTGCACTATGCAAACTCTCAGTTAAAGCAGAATAAAGACCCTCATATTGAAAATTTCTTATATGTATTTATTTATTTAGACTGATGAATGTATAAATATGTAAGTCCATATATGAACTGTTGACATGAATTAATTCATTATTGTTTGTTTTTATACAGTACTTCACTGTAGTCATTCTCTCTCACATTTACTAAAATCATCACATTTAATTATATGTAAAAAAATAGATCAAGCTGTATTTGAACCTTGTATCATCTGTGCTCAAAATAAGAGCTCACTGATGTTTCATCTGCTGCCAGTAGGGTTTTTGTTCCATTCAGTATTGTCCAAAGTGCAGACTGCTGCTTCCATATGAACTAATTCTCTGCAGCAGAGTACCTCTTAGCTTTGTCTACCTTAACCAGTAAGTACCTCTCAAATTCAAGGAAGAGTCCTGAAATATGTATCTCACATGTGCAAATACTTTGCCATCGATCGCGCAAACCAGTTGCTTGGTGGTTCATTGTGGAAAGTGATTATTAGCTTGCATCGGTTATATTTACTGCACAGTTACTCTTCATCTCATTAAAATCCATGTAAAAACACAACCTAAGGGAAGGCACTTTTTAATGACTGAACACATATTTACATTGAGTCATGTGTTACCTGCCCCAATGCACTTGAAACCTGGTATGTCAGTAATATGTCAGTAATATTTCATAACTGTGCGATATACACAACATATTGGAAAACAGCTGAATATGACCCAGTTATGCTACATGCGTGCCTGACAGTTTTTTCGCATCTTGGTTGACAAGCTGTCTTTTAAGGTATACCTGCACATTGGAAACACAACTGGAAATAGTACATCCACTCTTTGCACACCACTATCATAGCAGGATTTGTTAACTACATCGTATAATGATGATGGCACCATCTAAAAAGACCACTATGACAAGGCAAAAATATAATAATGCAGGGGTTTTCCAATCATTAAATAACTGTGTTTTGCAGATGCAAACCAAATACTTGCACATGTATGAAATTACTACAGCAGACATATTATATGTGTGTGTCTCCATATATGTGTAAGTGTGTGGTCAGAGGGACAGCAGTCTGTATCCTACTGTCAGCAATCCAGTCCCTTGGAGTACAAATATATTGACTCCCACACATGGTTACCCAACCAGTTCAGACAGGTCTCTCATCATCTCTCAAACATGCCTTGATGATGTCATCCACTATAAATTGTCCAGCAGCCTTGGAAAAGTTGACTTGTGTCATGGAGCTTGCATTTAGTACTGAGCTCTCTAGCTAGTGTACTTAGCTAGGCAGTGATTCTAATCTCATTGGTGTATGTGAAGCCAGAAAAGCAGGAGTATATATCCAATTGTCAGGAATCCAGTTCCATGAAAGAAAAATATGTTACCAGTCATACATGCCTATGCATCCCTTTCATACACATACACTGATGATGTCATTAACTTTAAAGTGTTATCAGACATTATTAAAAGCCAGACTTTTGCTGTGGTGCTTGCGTTAAGTATTGTGCATTGTAAATAGTTAGGTAAGGGTTCTATTCACACTGCATTCAGTTGGTGTGTGTGTGTGTGTGTGTGTTTGTACGTGTGTGTGTGCGTGTGTGTGAGTGTGTGTGCGTGTGTGTGTGTGTGTGTGTGTGTGTGTGTGTGTGTGTGTGTGTGTGTGTGTGTGTGTGTGTGTGTGTGTGTGTGTGTGTGTGTGTGTGTGTTTGTGTGTGTGGATCGGTGTTCACTTGGGTGACATTCAAAAGAAGATTTTAGACCAGGATGTGTGTCACTGCTACTACTATCTTCTTCTCACCAGAGACTGCTGATGGATGTCATCAACTATAAAGTGTTGTTGGACACTATAAGGCCATACTTGTGCTGTGGCACTTGCATTAAGTAGTGTGCTTTGTAAGTAGTTAGGTATATGATCTATTCTCACTCCAGTCAAATGTTTTTTGTGTGCATTATGGTGACAATTTTAGAATGACATGTGAGTACACAGCTACGTCAGACCCTCCTCCAAACATCTTGTAACATACACTGATGATGTCATTATGTATAACATGCACTCTGACACTATTCACAACAAGCCTGTGCTGTGGCAGTAACATTAACTACTGTGTTTTCAAGCAACTTTACCTACATATATAGGAGTTCTAATCAGGCAGCAGGCAATTTGAGAGTGTATACATCCAAATACTACTTTTGAGACAATTCTACACAGACATGTGACTCCACATTCATATCAGTCACTCCTCTCAATATATTTATCTCAGTATTAAGTGCAACATGACAGTGTTAAAGTCAGACATATGTGATGATGCTACTGTGACATTTCATGGCATTCATCTTTTATACCTACACAGGTGTAACATGCAAATCAGGCCCAGTGTATAGCTGTGTGCATGTGTGAGTGTAGTTGGTAGTACATGGTGGTCATTATATGATCTTTGGAATCGCTCATTTCACTACCACTTAGGAGATTCTTTCATGTAGCCCCATGCATCCAACATTCTCCTTTCTCATCTGGACACATGACGTCCTTCCTGTAGAGGAGTGGAGGATGTCCTCATGTGAAATATGCATACACACTTTGAGAAACAGTGTCCTTCCTTGAGTCTCTGCAAGCCATCGCTGAACCACTACATGTGGGATTGCTAATTCTATTAATGTGTAGTGCACATGTCCTATATGGACAATGGCAGGATGTAATGCAATCCAACAAGTACACACATGCACACAATAGTCTTAATGTTTTCCGTAATATAAATATAGGGAGTTTGTTTTAAATTGTATCGGAATGGCTAGGATTTTATGTGATGTTGGTCATTAGCCTAATAATGTCCTATGACTCTATGAACAGTTGACATTACAAAGTTGCTGTCATATGCTGTGCTGTACTGAGGTGTGGATTTACAGCATGGCTATAGGAGGGTATTACAATTTGTGATGTGCGCTAATGTATTGATGGCCACTGCTGCCATTTCATTACATGCTCCTTCTATAACAGCTGTAATAATATGTCTCCTTATGACTGTTGGCATGGCATGATACACTTTTATGAATTACTTATTAGGACATGTGTTGTCATAGTGGAGCAGATCAACAGTCTACTTGGCACACATTCCACCATCACAGTGACACTTGCCATATGGCACAGGTGTGCATGTGTCTACATACCATCATTAAATACTCTGTGACAGACATCAGTATAAATTCGTATGGATTACATGGGCACATAAGCCTCGTTTCATCCACATGTTGTTGTACTGTGATATACACAATTAGTCAAATGTTTTGATTCAGTTGCAAAATTGTGGTATTCATTGTATATGCTGCTGTGTTGCTATTCCCAAGGATTATTGAGGTGGTCAGCAGCACCATTGTGTGAGTATTAGCATTTGCATCAGGAAATGTTCTGCATGAGCACAAACAACTAATATGTAACGTGCCCTTATATGGCGGCAGGTATTCAATCACAGTTTTTCCATGATACACATATAGGCATATGTTGTGCAATTGATGTAATTATGTGACATTAGTACAGTTGTATGACTGTGTGAATAGTACCAGTTTGTGGAATGCTATGACCAAGTTTGTATTTGAAGGTCTTTTTACAGATAATTTATTCCAATAAATTTGAAATGTTGAGGGGAATACACAATGGAGTGCAGAGCTATTTGCGGATGCCACCAGACATACTCAACCAGAGAAAATAGACAATCTGTTATCTGGCAGTTTGTCTCATACATCACCCCCCCCCCCATTGCCACCTTCCATCAGCCAAAGTATACATGAAAATATTACTTAGTTTTTACTCTCAGGAGTTCAGCTCATCTAAGTACTCTCTATAGCTAATAACACAGTATCAATGGGCCCTGATAACATCACACATTGCTTATAGCATGACTTAAACCTGACATAGCAGACACAATTGGATCCCTAATTAAACACAGCCTCCAGACAGCCTATGATCTCATACAAGTGTGTATATCAACATGCATCCTTCTGACTGGGAGGGGGCATCACCTCATGGATAGAGTTATAGACCCGTACTCCTGACTCCCCTCATCTGTGAGGTAAAAAAATGAGTCATCACAGACCTTCTCAAAAAGAACACAGGTAATCTCCCAACTGTGTACCAACCACATGTTTTATTTGTTAAGGCTACATCATGTCTGTTACAATAGTTTGATGCCTTCAAGAAGGTTACCAAGGGTATGCATGATGAATATGCTATCATCCTGCATGACTTGACTTGTCCAAGGCATTTGTCACAAATCCGCAGTCAGGTATTACAGAGAAGCTGTCTCACGTGGCCAGAAACACCTACATCACTAAGTGGGTATGCAATTGAATCACATATGTGACATAATCTCAAAGTGTGTGAAATAACCTCTGTCTAGAGTCCAGTGCCAGGTCCACACCTCAGGTGTCTGTACTAGACCCTTTCCTGTTCACTGTTTAAGTCTCAGACATCAAGACTAACTTACACATCTTTTGTCTAACTAACTTTGTAAAGGACTGCAAATTGTAGACAATCACTGAATCCACATTTGTTATTGGTATAATGCAGGCAGTATAAACACATATAAAAGATTCCTGCCACAGCCATGGAGCCACAGTAGATGAACAAAAATCATGGGGGATTAGTTCCATTATGAAAGCAAATACACAAGCTAATTACAATATAGACAGCACTCTCCTATGAGCAGACCGAGGGGTATGGGACCCGAGTACTCAGGTAGATGGTATGCGGAACATCCACTAGCATATGTCCACAGAAGTGAATAATCCCTTGTATGTAGTAAAACTCCTGAGTATGTGTGGGATATACACATCAAAGGGCAATATAGTTCCACAGTATTCAGCCATCATCACAATAATAACTGAGTACAATGCACCCTTTTGCATGTACCTCTCAACACATCTTCCATGGTTTATTTACTCAGCTGTGTCAGTTTTTCCGCACTGAGCTCCCACACATCTTCTCGGCCATACCCAAGTATTATCTTTAATGCATTAAGCATTAGGGGTTGATAATGTTATGCAAGATGCATATGTGATACATGTTCCTGTGATACACACTGTAAATACATGGCCGATTTGCAACACTGATAGCATGTGTTACATTCTTGCAAGTATGGATTGTGGCATATACCAGCCATGTAAACCTACCAACTAGCCAGGATTGCTCTTAATTTCAACTCCTAATACCTCCAAAAAATATCAATTTTTGAGTAAGGTGTGCTTCATTCTCCTCATAGATTACTGACAGTTCATGACAGTTGTACAAGTGTGTTCTTACAGAACCATCTATAATAACTCATAAACACATACGTTTTGTCAATGACACAGATTAATGGTGGTATTATGCTGATATTGTCCATGATTTTGCCTGCTTCTGTCTACTGTTGCCCATGAGCCTGCTGCTGTGTGTCCTGCTTGGTTGAGACCTATGCTGATATTACATTCATATTCAGGTAACTCATTTTGCACAGCTTCACAATATGCACCTATCCTTTACTGTATATACTATCCTTAATAAATGCCCTCGCCAGTGATCATGCCAGGATGCTTCAGTTATAAAAAATCTTTTCCACTGATATGTGACCTTGTGTGACAGTCACATAATATACAATAACTGTGTGATATGACTATACCCACACTGGAGGTATAAAGAGCAGTATGCACTGTATCATGTAGATATGTGATTACTGCTCATGCTACAATGGTCTTATCTTTATGGTGTATATACATTGACATGCACTCATCTGCTGTATATTAACATCTTTCACCTGTCCTCTTCCCCTGTGTTCATTCCTACAATTCATGTGTCTATCCCTTTTCAATACACACACACACTTCCCCTGAATAATTATTTCTAATGTAGTCTATGTACCCTTGCTGATCACTAGCAAACATTCTATTCAGAATGCATAAAACAGGTTTGCACAATACTCTGCACTGACTGCACATTCATAAATGTGTTAATAACTGTATACATTGCTTTAAATTAAACCCTGGTAGTGACTGTGGCTTTCCACGTAATCCCGCAGACCTGGTTTGCCCATAGGTAAACAGGTTGCTTTACATGGTTTCCTGGCCAACATTGTTGCTGGCTGTGGAATTGTGTTTGTATCCATGTAAGCATGATGTGCAGCATGCATATGCATTTAGCACTGCTGCTCATCATGCAAACATGTAAACTCTGTGTAGGCTTCAACCTAAGCTTACATGGAGTTTATTGAATCCTCAGGATATATTTATTTCATTTACTTATTTATTTATCAGTTTATTTATTTATTTTTGTTTCATTTAATTTTACTTTGTTTTGTTTTCAGCAGGTAAATGGGCTAGCATATTATGATTTTCATCCATGGCAAAGCTGCAATAAACCAGAATCTAAATATAGATGGAAATATAAAACATAAACCAGAAATCTAATAACACAATGTAAAACTACACTATGAAGGAAGAAAACAAGAAACCAGCAAGTAAATACCATGTAACCAGCATTGCAACAGTATAGTAGTACAATGACATAAGAAATCCTAGAAAAAAAATGTAAACATAACATTTTTATCACATAAAAGTGAATTGTAATTTAATAAAATGAAAAAGAGATGACAAAAGTCATCTGTGGGTAATATGGGGAAGAAGGGAGAGGACAAAGTAGAAAAAAATGAAACAAAGTAGAGTTGGGCTACAAATTCGACACGTGGGGCTATAAAATCAGAAATGGTGTGGGGCCTGAACAGAGTAGCAGAAACTTGACCAAGTAGCAGACACTTGACAGTATATATGTATATGTATATATATATATATATATATATATATATATATATATATATATATATATATATACATAAATATATACATATATATATATATATATATATATATATATATATATATATAGGTCCAGTTCTAAATCATGAAAGCTCATAATCTCAAAATTCAAAATACTGAGTCCAAAATCTTGAAAGTTCAAAATACTGAAAACTCAGAATACTGAATTTCATAATATCGAAAAACCTACAGGATACTAACAATTACTATACTCCACCAGAAGTACATAGAGAAATAAATAAAAGGCAAAGCATATTAGTTTACTTCAACTATTAGCAGGGGGGCAAGCCCCCCCTGCACCCCTCACACCCCCTGCTACTTAAATGTATCAACTCTGAGATCGCACTTTACTACACTAAGATGAGGTATGTTGATGTATAGCAAATTAAAAGAGAACATGACTAAGGTTACAACAGGCAGTCATGAAGGAAGTAATGGTATGTTTGCCATTTTCTTCTGTGGAGTGCGATCTCAGAGTTGATATATTTAAGTTGCAGGGGGTGTGGCAGTCGCAACCCCCCACATGGGGGGTGCAGGGGGGCTTAGAGTTGGAGAAGATTAATATGTTTTGTTATGTAGTTGTGCTGGAATACTGTAAGTGTTGGTGTACTCTATTTTTTCGATATTATGAAATTCAGTATTTTGAGTGTTCAGTATTTTGAACTTTAAAGATTTTGGGCTCAGTATTTTGAATTTTGAGATTATGAGCTTTCAAGATTTAGAAGTGAACCCATATAGATATGTATGTATATATATATATATATATATATATATATATATATATATATATATATATATATATATATATATATATATATATATATATATATATATATATATATATATTTATATATATATATATATATATATATATATATATTCATGAGCAACAGTAGAGAAAATGGCACAGTAGAAAACATTGGCTGACTAAGACTGGTTACCACACATGCTGTGCATTACAACTGGGTAGAATTATTGAAGCAGACCTTTAATGCAAAAAAATTAGAGGGCCTAATTAGGGGGTAGTTGCAGATAATAGGACTGTTTGGATTTGAAATATTGGCTTGGAGTTATCTTGTTTGTAGACATGTGAAGATGGAAAGTATAAATGCAAGACATTGATTTAATTTAAGAATCATGTAGATTAATTAGTTATGTATCTACAAGGAATGAAAATCTATATGCATTGAATAGTGAGATGACGTTGGCCAGCACCTGACAGTCATGTTATCAAAATCGAGCTTTAACCAGGATATGTCAAATATTAAGTAATTTGAAGAGTGTACTAACTGGTATCCATTTCATTCACTAGTGAGAGACTGTATATTAAAAGATTTGGATTGACTGTTTTCTCAGAGGCAAGGAAACGTTTGACTCAAAATCTGACCTTAAGCAATGCTGACATTTTGCTTTGGCTGTTTTCAGTATGACTGTTGAATGTTATAGTGCAGCCCATTGTTATACCAAGATATCTGAAGGTATGAGTGTTTTTTACGTTGGTACCAGAGTAATACAGTTAATACAGGGTTAACAAAAGAACTGATGTTACTGACCCAAATGTTTAGGAACAGGGGATACCCCATGGAATTGTTGAAGAAATTTAAAGAAGAGATTACAATAGGATGGGGTAACAAATGTATTCCCCAATTAGGACAAAAACAAGTCTTTAAGGAAACACAATGTAATCAGACCAATAGATATACACATTCTATGGTTATAGAATTCAGTTCATTTGGTAGGGAGGTACAAAAGATTCCTACCAAGAATTGGGTGATTTTGGAAGGAAACAGACTATACCCACTGGTTAGGCACAGGTCCACTCTTTACTAACAGAGTGGGAAAAAATATGAAATATTTATTAGAACACACAAAACAGTTAAGTACGGTTAAGTGTACTAACAAATGTGGTGGGTGTAACAAATGTTCACTGATTTTAGAAAACAGTGAATACAAGGTAGGAGATATGACACCCACTATTAGGATGGTTGGTGGCAATTGTCAAACAAGATGGGTGGTTTATGTTGCCATTTGTCAAAGTTGTTTAAATTTCTATGTGGGGAAAATGGAAAGATCCCTAAGGCAAAACATTTATGAGCACACATATGCCATGGAAACTAAAAACAAAAACAATGCCCTTTATAAACACTCAGAAATATGTCCTAATTTTACCTGTTTCAAGTTTGGCATACTTGAGTTAGTGAATAGGAACATCAGAGGAGGTGATTGGGGGACCGAATTAGAAACTAGGGAATTACACTGGCAATTGACATTAAATGCAATAGAATCCCCGGGTATTAATGATTATTTATCTATACGGCCAGTGTTAAAACAGAGAGCTAGGAAGTTGTAATTTAAAAGGTTAATTCTTGAAATAAAATTCAAGTTTTTAGTTCATAAACACTATTCTTCTGGGTAACAAATTTTACATGTATTGCAATCCTGCTAACACAGTTCTTGAGTATGTGTACACACATTTTTATTTTCAGAGAACTGTATTTTTAATGTTAATTGGCTATTAATTAAGTACACAAGTGTATATAAGTGCAAAGAGGAGGGAAACACAACAATTTGATAAAGTCTGGCACGTTTACAGATGAAAGCGCTTACTTCACTGTTGGTTTTTGGAGATTTTTACCTTTGCTGTGGAATTTTAGTGAATGGTGGAATAAACTTTACTGTGCTTAGACTACACCCTTGTACTTGGAATAATTTTATGGTGTTTTGATTCACCAAGGTGAGCGGACTGTTACTTCCTGAGATTGTGTTTCTCAAGGTTTGTTTTTTTATTTACAATCCTGGTGCTCGAGTACTTTGCAGTGTTGCTACATTGAGAACAATGCATAACATAAATTCGCTGGTTAAATGCAGTGTACTTACTTATTTAAACAGACTGAGCATATATTAATTATGTTATAATTCCTTTAGTTCCTAACTGTAACTCCTTCTTCTTCTTGACAGAAATCCTTTCTTTATTCCCTACTTTTTTTCTTAAGTTGTTGTACCACATTTTGCCTTTCCAATGAATTCCTTGTTACCCTATTTTTCTTAATGCATATTACTCTCTGAATTCCCTAATGTATGTAACTCAAGCTTTTTGATTTACTGGGTTTGATTCCAAAAGACTTGAGCTCAGTGGAAGTGACGACTTATGCTGAGAGCAGGTATTTTGGAATCTGGCCTATGGTGTAAGCCTGTTTATTGATAGGCCTAATATCAAAGTAAGTCCCTTATACTGAGAAAATGTCTTTCAGAATCAGGGCAGACTTACACTGAGAGCAACTTTTTTCCAATCTCACAAATTATCTTTGTAAGGTCTACTAATCTTGGCTCTTATTTTTTTCCATTTCTTTGCAATTTTTTGGATATTAGTGATATCAATAGTATTATCACTTTTCTGTTACAGTGATCTATTAAGCTAATCATGCCAATTCAATTGAGAATTGTTATCTCTCATTTATTAGTAATGTCCTATCATTTCCCCTACTGATCCTTGTAAATCTTCTATAAACTCCAAGAATTTGGAATGATCTCAAAACATATGTCTCCAGGACCTAATTTGCTCCTGACTGTACCTCCTGCAACACTTTTCAGTTCAGAAAACTTTCCATGTGATATTTCCAGGCAAAGATTCTAAATTTCCTGCATTTTCTTGCATATAAGGATGGCCCATCCCATCTTGATAGTAATTTTTTTGTTTTAGCTATTCCCCTGTTGTAGTTAAAATCGTACACTTTGAGCCTGGATCCAAAGGCAGGCCACAACCCTTCAGAATGTGCTGAGTAAAGCACAAGAAACCTACTGGGCAATGCAACATGTAAATGATCAGCAATGCAGAAATAGCATGTAGGTGAGCAGTGTTCATCAAACAATGATATAAAATGTATTAGAGCTAAAAGGTCAGCACAACTATAAATATAAAATAGAAAAGACATAGGATGCTAAAGGCAAAAATGCATAAATATATAAATATAGTTATGTGTACTATTGGAATGGTGCAGATTTTTTTGCATAGCTGAAGACATTCATAGGATCAAAAAACATTTCAGCACTTATTTATATCTATAAAATTATGTGATGTGTGCCACCTGACAGGTACACATGCACAGCTTATATTAGAAGAATGTTAAAGCAGGAGTCAAGGAATATGTTTCTATGGCCAACTATGATGATAGTAATCCTCAGCAGAGAGGCACACATATGTGATGTTACAGTACTCCTGCTGGAACCACTGGAAACCACTGCTGACATATGTCTGTAATACATAATGTCAGAAGAGAAGACTCCAAAGGGTAAATTATGTGTCAGCAGACAGTTGCTGATGACATTGTAAAATGTTCTGCACATGACAATGGGTTCTCATGTCACAGGCAGTAATAGTCATCTGGCATGCACAAGCAAATGGTAACATATTAAAGGATACCATTGGAGGGGTAGTCTGTGGCACATTACAAGATAATTGACAGGGATAGCAATACTGCCATATGGAGTAATGTGCACAAAATATGTGCATTGACAACACGAAATCTAAACTATGTGGCACTCACATACAGTCCACTTTACATGGGTAAAGGTGATGCTTACAGTCCCAAGAAACCTCCTTCATTGGGTCAAATCTCATAGATAAGCTCAGTGGTATTCTCCCAGATGGAGCTGCACATGGCCCTTGCCATGTCCAGGAATAAGATCCCCATCATCATTTGCATCTAGGTACATCTGGTCCCTCATATCATCAGGTAGAGAAGGACGGTGATATTGCTGGTTTAGCAGTACTTCACTACATGATGATCCATGCCTCTTATCATCTGGGTTTGTTCCCTTTACTTCAGACTGTGACTCTAAAAGCAGGGGTCCTTTATCATCCTTCTATATGAGGGCTGTCACATCATGCAGCCTCTGAAACATACAGTGAAAACAAATAGCAAACAAATCAGTAAGCAACTTGAAATTGCCATAGTGATATGCAGTGCAGCAGTGTAATGCAACTGCACCCTGAAGCTGTCAATCATCCATTCATATCACAATTATCACAGTGTTCATGCAGAGATGTCTAACAATGTGAACATGTATGCGAAAGAGCAAGGTTCATACTTAGCAAATCCTGAAAATTACTGACAATGAACACATATGACACTCTGTTGACACACATGCATTAGTATATCTCATGAAGGATATGATGTGTGAATCTCAACCAATTGCCATGGCATTTTAAATGCACTATGAAGTGCTGTCTGACAAACAAAATTCAATCGCTGCCTTACAGTACTTATGTTGAACATGACTGGACACACAGGGAAGTAGCAGAGAGGTAAAATGTAGGTAACAAAGACATTAAAATAAAAATCAGTTGTGCACATGTCGTGTGCCACTATTTGTATATAGGATACATATGCACCCAAATATGTCAAGTACAATGTCATATAGTCACTTAGAAGGATGATGTATAGCCCCTTCAGGTCATTATAAATAATCACAGTGAACATGATAGATGCAAGTGAGATATATAGGTCTGGTATTTTAATTAAATAACACAACCAGTACTGAAGATGTTGCTACACATTGTGAGTAACATTCAAGATTCCACATATTCGGGACACATCCCCACTGACTGGCACTTTGCACATATCATACAGTAAGTTACACACTGGTAAAGCCTGTAACTATTACAATACCATCCTGATATGTTGTGCCATATTAATGCATGGCCAGGTGTGAATGCCAGTTACAAACATGACTTAACTCACTATATAACAATGCTTTTGAGTAATAAACACACATAAAAGGCACAATGTTACATACCTCTGTGACCCGACAAACAATACCAGCATTGCTATGTGCAGCTCAAAAGTGTATCTGAATACATATGCTGTTGTTAGATCTGCAGAAAAGACAAATATCAATACATTCACATCATCTGTCAGCATGTGCACAGCTGAAAATGTATTGGTCATGTGTAGAAGCATCTGACTTTTACCATGAATATCATTTGTCATTGCGCTCATCATGTTAAAGTTGCTGCTGATTATGTAGTGAATGAAGATTATAATGTGCTGCTTGCTTTGTCCATTCACAATATACTAACATTTGGTCAAACAGCTTACAGACAAAACAGATTTTGAGGTAAGTAATGGGAATCAGTTGCATAAAACAAATAAGTATTTTAAGTAGCAATCTACAACTTTCCTTTTAACAGCACCAGTGTCTTACATACACTGCAATGCCACTACTACATCATCATGTGTTAAGCTCAGTGTGAGGTATACCAGCAGGAAGTCTTATCTAACAACTTGTCTGTCTAGGAAGTAAGAAACTACTACTAATGAATTCTACATAGAAATGTAGCAGCTTATACTGTACTTTACATAGTGAGGCACTGTGCATCCAGTCTGCCATAATGAAATATCGGGGAGTGTCAGCTTAATGAAAATAGTCGTGGGCCATCCTGATCAATAGTCAGAAGCCATCCTGAACAACAGTCAGGGGGCATCCTTAACAATAGTCAGAGGCCATCCTGATCAACAGTCATGGGCTGTCCTGAACAATAGTCAGGGGCTATCCTGAACAACAAATCAAAATGCAAAAATGACAAAAGCTTAGGTATTAAACAATCAGCATAACATGCTATTACATGTTCCAAATCCTATATTTTGGTCCAAATATCCGTGCCATACATTTGCTACAGAACATGACTAATACATTTCTCAGTGGAAATCATACTGCAAATGAGCAGAACTCTCAAATCTACCCAAATACTGCATATTACATAGGACATTCCATATACTCCCATAACTGAATATGCTGCTGAGATTGTATAGCCTGCTATTCCCACATTGCAGCAAAATCACTGTAAGGTTATTCAGGACTAATAAGTTCAGCCCCTTGCTGCATCTTAGGAAATTCATGCTTATCATAACCCTAATCCTGCATGTGCCACTAATCCTAACTGTGACATTACCTTAAAAATCCTCCATAATATTACTACTACATATGAAAGCTCAGATACTCACCTGGCACACGTGTGCACGCACACACACACACACACACACACACACACACACACACACACACACACACACTGTAAGTCACACGTACAAAATCTGTTTACTTGACCCTAACTGACAAGCACTCACATATACACTAAATTTATCCGCAAACCAGATCCTACGTCTAACCCTAACACACACACACACACATGCACACACTCACACATATACTAAATGTATTCCTTTAGGGCTGCTTTGATGAAATGGAGAGATAAAGACCTGACTACAGCCCAGGTGACTCAGGCTCAATTAGCTGCTGGGGCAGCGAAAGGAGCAACATGAATGGATAGCATTTACCATTCAGGGAGGGTAGGTGGTGACATGGGCATCACTCATGATGATTCCTACTTAATACATAAGATGCTGTTGTCTGGTGACATAGTCCTGATTATGAGTGAGTGGATGAGATGAGCTGCTGCAGAGGCGAGGTGATACCCCCTACTGCACATTCACCTAGGACACCACCACTAATCACCAAGAGAAAGAGGATCCTGGGTAGGTCATAGACATAAAAAAAAAAAAAAAAAGATCGAAGATATAGACAGGATGCCCATAAACTCCTCGTTGACCCTGAGACTGGAGTGCCAGTAGACCCAATGAGAGAAGGAGAATAAAATAAATAAATAAATATAATGTAAAAAATCTATTCCCTTACCTAGCACCTATTCTCACCCTAGCACACAAAGCTATATAACCTACTGGTGTATTATATCTATGCATTTATACACATGTAGCTGCAGATAAATAAATATGTTGATGTTATATAAGTGTGTGGTATAAATGATGGTTACAGGTGTATACTGTTCCCAAATTACAAAGTATACCACAAAATGCTGATTATTTTGTGACCTACACATATATTATACAAGTATATGAGGAAAGATGCAGCAATTACGGATTCAACATGTACTGCAAGAAAATCCTTTGGGATGCTGAAATGAATGAATATCTGAGCTGCATTTGTATGCACAAATTTGTTGCAGCTGGCTAATACACTGATCCATCTAATGTACATATACTTCTTTATGGCAAATGTTACTTAAAACAGCAGTTCAGATACAGTGGGTGTTCTTGTTGAAGGAGGGAAGCACTTATCACAGTAATAAAAGAATTACAATAGTTAAATGGTACCTACATTTTTAAATTAGTAGATATGCAGAGGAGGTGTTAAGGTGTAGAACATCGTAGGAATCTGGCAGGGGTGCTGCAGACCTCAGTAATCAAGTTTCATAGCTGATATGGCATTATCTATTGAAAATTATTATACCTATGACAGAAGTAGATACCAGTCCAGTAGACTCCTGTACATCTGTGAATCATCCAGGCTATGGTGATCTACATATCGATCATAACATAGGTCCTCTACCACGCACTCATCCTCCCTATATGTGCAAAATGCACATGAAGCAGGAGAAGAGTTTCCTGGTCAGTTCATTTGAGAGCTCAAAACCTCTCAGTCAACATTATTACAAATCAGGGCATAATAAATACCAAATGAAAGTTTCTCCCTGCGGTGTAACTCAGTTCACAGGTGAAAGAGAAATGAACTGGAAAAGTAGTAGTGTTACTTTTTAAACTTGGCACAATGGAGGTGCACTAAGTTTATTAGGGGATGTCAAGGTCATCCTGTATAACAGCACAGAGATCTGTAGATATTCAACATATATGCTAAACTATAGGAATTTACACTAGGATGAGCAAGTCTTATCTGATACACTCCAATGCAGTTCAGAAACATTCTTTGCAAATGAATGTTATTAATTATGCTGGGCATAAATGGTACTTAACACAACTGTTCACAATAATCCTTTCTCTACTATTTTTAAAACTTGTGATCATTCTAGACGTATGTTTCTTGATGGTTTCAATGTAGTTGCAAGTGTGTTGTGCATATTCATATCTCTCATTAATGCCTAGTGCCATGAATTCTGACAAAATCTGCCGGTAACCCACTTTAGTGAGGTAGACTATGCTAATGCACATCTTCCTTATACTAAATTTTGGGATATATAATATAATCCCTCTCTCTCATGTATGTGGCATTATGACTTCTATGTCTGCATTGTGTGCACACTTTTGATAATGACTTCTGCTAGGGTGTATTGCTTTTTGTACATGTTTTTAATTATGAAATCAGTATGTGCACTTTTGTATATGATACAGCACCTTTGGAAGCTTATGGAGTAGTCATTACAAACAAATAGTTAAGACGTTGTAGACTACGTCACTAATCATGTTTTGTTCATATTCTGGTAGTCTGACATAGTTCATTCAGTTTTCTGGTCATAAATTTTGTCAGCATAAGACATTCTTTTTGCTATTTCTAAGAATTTACAGTTAGACTTTGTACTATCAATTGTAATTTGTAAATGCCAAATCAAGCATATGTAGCCCCTGCTGAATGCTTGTTGTAAAGTACTGATGTAATAGTTTGTTGCATTCTATTGTCACTGAGTGCACAGAATGTGTTTTGGAATCAGGAGAATGTGACCGAAATCCACATTTAGCATGGGACATACTCATTTGCATAAATGTTTGACTATCAGTTGATTTCAGAATCATATCCCCCCTCATTTTGTGAACTCTATCTTCAGCATACGCTGCATGTACCTTTGTCTTGGGATCTGTGTCCTTATCACCTATTTTTGTATTCCCTGGGATGGCTATCCTGTCATGACGGTAGTGTCTGCTTTGCTGAGACCTGCTGAGATGGCTGCCTAGGCTCTTCAGGCTCTGTGCAGTGAAACATTTGCAGATCTGACAGTTCTTGGGCATTTGGGCCTTTTTTATTATTTTTGGCATATTTTATTTCCAAAGCTTGTTCCTGGACAGCTAAAGTTCAGGCCACATTTCAGTTTGTGGACAAATTACCATCCTTCAGTTTCTGGCCTCTCAGAAGGATAATGGGCTGATGTTTTGCTTGTACAACACGTTTTTTTTTTTTTTTTGCCTGAAATGTAGTTTTTGAATTTCTGGTAAAGTTCATGCAGTGAGCCTTATCATACTAAAAGAAAATGTGCTAGCATAAGCTATAACATTGTTGATCAGAATTGTGGTTTTGATATAGGATGGCACTGATACAATGGTTTCTAAATATAATATTTATCCATCTGTCAATAAGCTAGGTGACGGGCCTGCCTCAAGCTATTCTTTAAAGCTCAAATAGCTTTTCCTACCCCCTCCATACCCAGGGTTCTGACTTATTTAGCAGCTTGGTGAGGCGATATGTCACCTCTGCTTAGCCCTGAATAAAGTGTTTATAGTAATTTCATATGACAGGAAGCTTCTAAGCTCACTCAGGTTCTTTTGAGGGTAGATACATTGGATAGCCTCTGCTTTGTTGTTTTTGATGGCATAACCCATCTGGTCCAATTTCATACCCTAGGTAGTTGACCTTCTTTTTGAGTCATTTTCATTCAGTGAGGGACCGCTTGGCCTCAGCATTCATCAGTTGGTTTAAAACATTAGTCACATCATCAAAGTACTCCTCAAAAACTATAACTCATGATTAGTACAGCATCCATGTAAATCAGACTTCATCTACTTTTGTGTATCAGGTACAGCCTTGTGCAAGAAGATATTGAAATCTGTAGATAAGTTCATATTCCCCAAAGGGCATGTATTTCAGTTATATTGGTTTCTACCAAATGTGAAAGTCATTGTATAGTGGCCTTGGGGATGAACCTTCAGTAACCAAAATCCATTTAAGCTACCCAATGCTGTGAAGTCTTTTGCATCCTCAACCCTAACAGAGATTTAGTTCAAATATGCCATGTGGAAATGAGATACTCGTGTCCTGAGTCTATATTGGAATCTCAAATGCTTAGCTTGTCGAATGCCGAAATGTCAACAGCTAAACGGAGAAAGCTTAAAATCGCGAACAGACACGCAAATTTTTTCATCAGGAAAGAATTCACTTGGCCATCACAAATTAAAATAAACTTCCAAACCCTAACAAAGTGGGGGGCTTCACTCCCCACACCCCCCTAACTAAATATACTACCTCCGATATCTCTCTACTTTGGGGAAAGGGCAAATTCCCGATAACGGCCAACATTTTCTGACCATTTGACACTTTAGTATCCCAGAACAGAATAGTGTCTAGTTTAGATGTATAGTCCATTCTCTGTGACAGATACCATGGAGACTATATACTTTTTGTTGCCAGAAATATATATATATATATATATATATATATATATATATATATATATGTGTGTATATGTATCTATCTATATATATATATATATATATATATATATATATATATATATATATATGTATATATATAATTTATTTATTTTTTATTTTACATTTGTTGACCGGGATAGTCCGACTGGATGCATGTCCATTTTCAGCGGAGGCCTGGGGAAAAAAGCTCCAAGGGTAAGCAGATACAGCATTACATAATACCAGCATTACATATTACAAAAAGACTATTTACAGAGATTACATAAGTAAGCAAATTAAACAAGTTCCACAGGTTAGAGTTAATCCCGAGTGTAAGTCAGGATTAAATTAAATTACACAGTAAGATGGTTAACAGATTTTTACACATTCTAGAGAGAGTTAGCCAGGCTTGATACAGTGACATAGCCAGTTAAGTGACAGATGTTGTTTTGAGTCTAGTTTTAAATATATATATATATATACATATATATATATATATATATATATATATATATATATATATATATATTTATTTTATTTTATTTTATTTTATTTTACATTTGTTGACCGGGATAGTAAGACTGGATGCATGTCCATTTTCAGTGGAGGCCCAGGGAGAAAAGCTCCAAGGTAAACAGAAACATAAAAAAACATGTTACAATTATAATTTTGACAAAGAGTACATAAGCAAACAATGATAAACATGTTCCACAGGTTACAGTTAAACCCTGGTGAAATTAAACAGTAGCTGATTAATAGATTTTACACAATCTAGAAGAGAGTTAGCCAGGCTTGATACAATGACATAGCCAGTTTAGTGCCAGATGTTGTTTGAGTCTAGTTTTAAACTGACCTAGAGAGGAGAGTAAAGTAATATCAGCTGGAAGAGAGTTCCAGGATCTGCCTACAGAGTTTGCAAAGAGAGAGTCACCAGCTGCATTGTTAATTTTGCTTGTCTGAATTAGTAGTCTGTTAGAGGATCTAAGCATTCCCGGATTGTGATAGGGGGTGATAAGATTTTTAAGTGCAGGAGTATTATCCGGATTATAAAGGATTTTATAAGCCATGATCAGTTGGTTATACTGAATTGGGTAGTTCAAGCCACCCAAGCTAGTTAAGATTGATGCAATGATGTGTCCTAAAAGGCAGCCCAGTGGCAAACCTGGTGTTGTGGTTATAGCAGGTTGAGAGTTTGTTAAGTACAGTCTTATTTATATTAGAGAGTATAGGGGATGCGTACAGAAGTGTTCAGAGAAGGTGAGAGTGAGCTATGGAAATTTTAGCTGGAGGGGTTAGGAAGGCTTTTATTCTGTAAAGTGACCCTAGTTTTTTATTGATGGTTTTGACTGATTGGTTTACATGTGGGTCAAATTTTAGATTGTTATCTATAATGACACCTAGTAGTTTTGTAGAGGGGTCAGGGGAGATTAATGTGCCATCATTTGCATTTATGGTAAAGGTAAAAGCAGGAGACCTTTGTGTTGGTGAGAATAACAGCATTTTATTTTTTTGGGGGGATTTAGTATCAAATGACGTTCAGAAAGCCAGTTTTCTACAGTGTTAAAGGTGGACTGGGTAGCAGACCATAAGTCTGATGGAGATGTGACGGAGCAGATCAGGCATATTGGATACAGCTGACTTTTGGGATGACAGTATACAGGTTGTTAATGAAGATAGAAAACAGCAAGGACCCTAGTACTGAGCCTTGTGGTACTCCAAGGGTGTTGGGTAGTAGGTTAGAGAGTTTGTTCTGCCAAAGAACAGCCTGCTGTCTCCCATTCAGGTAGGATGTAAACCATTGAAGGGCCTTAGGATCTAGACAGAATGTTTGCAGGGTGTGTATTAGAAGTTGGTGGTCAACCATATAGAATGTCTTGGAATGATTCAAGAAGAGGGTGGACGATATGTGATTGTTGTTGCAATTATGGTTTATGGTGTTGGTGAAAGCTAGTAGGGCTGAAGTAGTGCTGTGGTGTGGACGGAATCTGTGTTGGGTATCTGCCATGAGGTGATTCTGGATTAGGTGGTTCATGTGTTGTCTGTGAATACATTTTTCCATAATCTTTGCAAGTGGAGAGAGTATGGCTATTGGTCTATAACTGGAAAATTCAGTAGATCTGCCTCCTTTATGAAGTGGGATTACATAGGATATTTTCCAGATGATATATATATATATATATATATATATATATATATATATATATATATATATATATATATATATATATATATATATATATATATATATCTATATATATATATATATATATATATATATATATATATATATATGTATATATATATATATATATATATGTATATATATATATATATATATATATATATATGAAATTTAACTTCAGTTGGTCGACATCCTAAACGTAAACCACTTTAGATTAAAAAAAATAAATGTCGACTTCCTAGTATACATTTGCATAGGTTGATTCTTGAAGCATGCAAATATTACTTAAAAAAATAATAATAACAAATAAACAACACCACCCCCACAACCCCTGCTAATTATATATACTAACTCTGAGAATGCACAAACCCCAGAGAAGGGGAATATTCCCTTACATGAGGATTGTCATTCTTGCACACCTGTCGAATATCTGTATAGTTGACCAAATGTAGTTGATTAAACAGATGTTTACCTAACTCCCTATCAGCTACAACAATGGAACCCACAGACACACACACACAAACATATACATATATATATATATATATATATATATATATATATATATATATATATATATATATACATATATGTTTATTTTTGTTTTTAATCAATGTTTTATTTTTTTCTTTAGTAAGAAGTGTGTTGTTAGGGTGTAAGTCAAACATGGTGCATCCAGGGACAGTATGGATATATTGACAGGGTTTCCAGAGTTCAGAAAGGCATTATAATGGAGCAAGAGTTTTATGAATAGGTTGAAGTGGACGGCAATAAAACTGTCACAGGCTCTATGGAACTTAGGCTAAAGCCCACTTGTGCCTGAACAGCTATGGGGAAGAACATGTCTCAGAAATGTATGGGTCTTGTAGTGTAACAGAAGAAACATTAGGCAGCTGAATTTTCCTTGTTAGATTTTAAGGGTAAAGGTACATCCAGAGAAAAGGGTTGTTGTTTTTGTAACATTATGCAAGGAAATCAGCATGCATTCCAACTAAATTTTATTTATTTTATTTTATTTTATTTTATTTTACATTTGTTGACCGGGCTAGTCTAGCTGGATATATGTCCATTTTCAGTAGAGACCCAGGGAGATAAGCTGCAATCAGTTCAGATGAAGTTCACGTATACAGCAGTACATATTTAAATTGCAGAAAAAAAGAAATAATTTTTTATGTGGTCACACATTTATAAAGTATAATAAAAAAAATGAAAATATCTAACTAGGCTTAGTACAATTACTAATGAAAGTTACAATTTAATGTTCAAAAGATTAATAGCTAAAAATTAAAGTATAAATGAAGATAAAAGGAAGATAAAAAAGAAGGTAATATGATGTAGCAGTTGAGTAATACATCTAGTAGTACAATATGCCACCTTTTGAGAATACCGTAATAAGTAAGAAAATTATGGAGAGGTAGAATAGAGGCTGTTAAGATGAAATTGTTGCAGAGATGAGAAGGTAAAGTTGCATCAAATAACAAGAGCATGTTGGTCAGTCAGGTTTAGTACAGGGGCACATCCAATGTGTTTTGAGATAGAGCTTAAGTTTATTTTTGAACAGAGTAGTAGAGGGAAGTGTAGAAAGTTCGGAGGGAAGTAGATTCCAGTTTTTTCCGACACTATTGGAGAAGAGAGAGTCTCCAGCTCAATTGTTTGATTTATTGATATTTACAAGAAGTTTTTGTGAAGATCTTAGGGACTTCAGGTTATAGTATGGGTGAATAAGGTTAGACAGGATGGGTGTCTTGGCTGGTTGATAAAGTATTTTATGGGCGATGGCAAGTTGACTGAATTTCATTTGCTGCTGTAATTCAAGCCACCCTAGTTGCTTTAGATTTATACAGTGGTGTGTTCTATAAGGGTTACCTGTGGCAAATCTGGCTATACTATTGTAGGAGTTTTCTCGTTTCTTAAGGTTATTTTTTGACAGATTAGTAAATATGGGTGAGGCATAAAAAAGAGTAGAGATTAGATGGGTGTGGGCAATAGTTATTCTGGTTGCAGGAGTTAGGAAGGGTTTGATCTTATAAAGGGAGCCTATTTTTTTATTAGTAGTTTTCAGAGTGTTGTTGATATGGGTGTCAAAGTTAAGGTTGTTGTCAATGGTGATACCTAGCAGTTTGGTAGTAATATCTTGGGATATAAGAGTACTATTATTGGATGCAACAGTGAAGTCTATTGGGGGAGATTTACTGGTAGGTGTAAAAAGGAGTTTAGTTTTTATAGGGTTTAGTAAGAGACAGCGTTTTGTAAACCATAATTCTACAGAATTAAATACATCTTGTGTATGGGAGTGAAGTTCAGATACAGAAGTGGCTGAGCATATAAGTATAGAGTCATCTGCGTATTGTATACATGTAGCTTGGGGAACTACTTGGTGAAGGTCATTGATGAATATAGAAAAGAGGAGAGGGCCTAATATGGATCCTTGAGGGACACCAATATTAACAGGTAGATGGGTAGAAAGAATGGTGTTCCAGAGCACAGCTTGGTGTCTGTCATTTAAGTAGGACTGAAACCATTTTATAGCTACATTGTCAAGTGACAGAGATTTGAGAATGTTTATGAGTATATTGTGATTTACCATGTCGAAAGCTTTGGACAGGTCAATGAAAAGTGCAGAGGAAAGCATGTTAAGGTTACGTTTTTTGTTGATGGTGTCTATAAAGGAGAGGAGGGCAGTAGTAGTGCTGTGGGAAGGTCTGAAACCATGTTGGGAGTTGGAAAGCAGGTTATGATGGAGAAGGTGGTCTAGCAATTGCCTGTGGATACATCTTTCCATAATCTTAGATAAAGGAGAAAGTAGGGCTATGGGTCGATAGTTGGAGAGTTCAGTGGAGTCTCCCCCCTTATGAAGGGGAATAATATGAGAGACTTTCCAAAGTTTAGGGATATATCCTTCAGTGATGGTTCTATTGATGAGAATGGAGATGGGGTAAGCAATAGATTTGGCTGCTAACTGTAAGTATTCTGCAGGTAGTTGGTCAGCAGAGGGAGTGCATGGTTTGAGTTTTCAGATCAAGGTGAGAATGAATGCTGTTGGGACAGGCTGGAAGTGAAATGGAGGTTGTGGGTTAGTGTTAGAATTAGATATAGTTACATTTTGAGGAGAGAGCTGACTGGCAAGAGTCTGAATTGCATTGGTGAAAAAGGTACTAACTGCATTAGCAGTTTTTTTGTGATTTTCCTTGTCAGTGCCTTGTGGGTTAGGTGTGATAGATTGACCGGGATGTAATAATTGCTTAATACTTGCCCAGAACTTTTGTGGCTTATTGTGGTGGGTCTGTTGAGATTGTAGATAATAGTTTTGTTTATCAGATAGTATAGCTTTTTTTGTTTAATTTCTCAGTTGTTTGTAGTTTGGAAGGTCAGCAGGGTTTTTAGTTAAGTGTGATTTATTCCAGTGTTTATTTCTGAAATGGATTTTTTGCTTAGTTTCCTTAGAAAGCCAAGGAACGTATTTAGTTCTTATCCTGATAGAGCAGGTAGGAGCATAGGGGTTGAGTATGGCTAGGAAATTAGCATTAAAGTAATCAACAGCTTCATCAAGAGAAAGGTATTTTAAGGGGGACCAATTGCATGTTGTAAGATTACTTTGGAATAGATCCAAGTTGAAGCTTTTCTTGGTTCTGATTGTCCTAAATATGGGTTGATTGGGAACATTGGTTTTGAGCCCGATAATGTAGGTTAGTGAGTGGTCGCTTATGTCATCAGGGAGGGTTCCAGATTCGTAAGTCTGGGGTTGACTATTAATGAGTATCCAGTCTAAGGTGCCTTCTTTCTTATTAGTTTTGTTTATTCTAGTAGGGGAGGTAATAGTTTGGGTAAACCCATAGAGATTAATATGACTAGTAGGGAAGTTGTTGTTGCAACATTTCCAATCAATGTTAAAATCAACTAAGATTATGGTTTCTTGGGGGAAGGTTTTGCAATAACCAGCAAAGGATGTTTTCGATGGTAGAAATGTTGTTGCCTGGAGGAACATAGATACAGATAATATAGATAGATTGGAGACAAGATTGTTACACTTAAGAACTATATTATCATCAAGGAATGCTGTACTTCCCTTAAGGACAGTGATTTTCTTTAACAAATGTTGTGGAATCCATATGCAATTAGTTGTTTCTCCTTCAAGAAATATGCCTTTACTGAGTTGTAGACATTTTTTACAGTCATTCCAGAGTGTGGTACATTTTCCCAATCATCCTTGTTTCCTGTCGACTTAGACATTGACTAGACCTTAATCATGTGTATAAGAAGGGCATTTTATGGAAAGAAGGAAACCTGGAGAGAAGACTGATGTTTGAAATCTGGTCCTGATAGAAACATAGAGCCGGGGAGGTGCAGGGTAATGTTTTGAGTAGTTTCATGTGCTTTGCTACAAGTTGGTTGTGGAAGTTCTTGTGACATCTACATCTGGTCAAGTTTAATAAGAATACTTGAAAAGGTCTTTAAGAAACATCTTGCTGCTAACAGTTCTACCTGAATGTTTGGTTTCTTAGTGGAGAAAGATGGGACAGAGCAGGGGTCAGTCAGTAAGGAATTAGTAACATTGCAGGGAGTAAGTCTGAATGCTGTCTTAAATCCAATATAGTACTATGTCTTTATTTGATATAGGGATTAAGCTGTACTTGGAGAAAAAAACAAATTGCTGAGTGATTGGGATTTTGTGTACATTTCCATGTTGAAATGGGCCAGAATGATAATTCTATTTTATTTTCCATAAAGAGAGGTAGAATATTTGGTATTCTGAATACATTTACAGGTACTAGGGTATATAGCAGTTAGCGGTCTTCAGTCATAGATTATTTTAATGGAGCAGACACATAAAACCTAAACAGAAAAACAAATCTAATGTACAGCCTATGCACACCAAAATGCAGGAATCATTCACTGCTGCCCTTGGTATGATCCTTCAATATCCACACCCAAGAGTAGTATTCACAACCAAGACCCCACTAAGCAGACTCTTTGGCCTGGATCCCCAGTCACCCCTTCACACTCTCTCACTCTGTGAGTTTCATTGTCTTTTAGTGCCCACATGCACAATAAACCTTACTTTAAATAAACTTATTTGCCCACAAACATTAGTTTCCATGGCACATATTGACTTGGCAATATTTGCCCACTATTCCTTGCAAAAGTTCTCCAAATCTGTCAGATTGTGAGGGCATCTCTTGTGTACAGCCCTCTTTATGTCACCCCACAGAGTTTCTCACTGGGCCATTCCAAAACTTTAATTTTCTTCTGGTGAAGCCATTCTTTTGTTGATTTGGATGTATGCTTGGGGTCATTGTCATGCTGAAAGGTGAAATTCCTCTTCATCTTCAGCTTTCTAGCAGAAGCCTGAAGGTTTTGTGCCAAACGTGACTGGTATTTGTAGCTGTTCATAATTCCCTCCACCTTGACTAAAGCCCCAGTTCCAGCTCAAGAAAAGCAATTTTAAAGGATGATACTGCCACCACCATGCTTCACCATGGGGATGGTGTTCTTTTGGTGATGTAAAGTGTTGTTTTGCGCCAAACGTACCTTTTGGAATTGTGGCAAAAAAGTTCAACCTTGGTCTCATCAGACCATAAAACATTTTACCACATGCATTTGAGAGACCTGATGTATTGCTTTGCAAATTTTAGCTAGACCTGGATGTTTTTCTGTGTAAGAAAAGGCTTCCATCTTGCAACCCTACCCCATAGTCAAGACATATAGAGAACACGGAAGATTGTTGTCACATGTAGTACACAACCATTACTTGCCAGAAATTCCTGCAGCTCCTTCAGTGTTGCTGTAAGTCTATTGGCAGCCATTCTGACCAGTTTTTGTCCTGTCTTTTCATCAATTTTGGAGGGATGTCCAGTTCTTTGCAACTTTATTGTTGTCCCAAATTTTCTCCACTTTTTGATGACTGTCTTCAGTGTGTTCCATAGTATATACTATATTAGTATATAGCTTATACTACTCAGCAACAGCTCCTCGTGGTCCTGCAGAGTGGTCCTAGCAGCAGAGAATCAAAAAAGCGACTACTTTCAAGATATAAGTATATTTTTGCTGTTTCTACCTGTGCGACCTTCCTTTCTTGCTGAAAACGAAGTTAAACTGCTAATTTAACCGTATTTCGTGTTTTTTATTACCTGCACTTAAGTTAAAGCTTGTTTGTTTAATTTAACTGCTGAGGCTGCCCACTCAAGTGTGCTAGCCTGTGCATTTAATATATTGTTGTTTTTCTGCATTTTAGTGTTGCCTTCTTGAAAAAAAAATATATATATCCTTGTTTCCTGCCTTTCCCTGACTAGAATAGTCCCCTATACAGGCTTTGCTGTATTCTGGACTTTGGGATAGTTCCTGTGTTGCCCATTACCTTACTTGGATAGAAGGAAGTTTCTTTGCTCACCAGTGGGAGTGGGGAGCCTTGAGCAGCCTATCTGTCCCTGAAGGAGTGACCTCAGCACAAGAATCTTGTAGTAATTGGTCGTTTTGGGCCATTTCTAGCTCTTTGAAGTTCCCTGCTTAAAAATCCACTTGTGAGCATTTTTTTCACTTATACTACTCAGCAACAGCTCCTCGTGGTCCTACAGAGTGGTCCTAGCAGCAGAGAATTGAAAAAAAGCGACTACATTCAAGACATAAGTATATTTTTGATGTTTCTACCTGTATGACCTTCCTTTCTTGCTGAAAATGAAGTTAAACTGATAATTTAACTGTATTTAGTATTTTTTATTACCTGCACTTAAGTTAAAGCTTGTTTGTTTAATTTAACTGTTGGAACTGCCCACTCAAGTGTGCTAGCCTGTGCATTTAATATACTGTTGTTTTTCTGCATTTTCCTGTTGCCTTCTTGAAAAAAAAATATCCTTGTTTTCCACCTTTCCCTGACTAGAATAGTTCCCTATACAGGCTTTGCTGTATTCTGGACTTTGGGATAGTTCCTGTGTTGCCCATTACCTTACTTGGATAGAAGGAAGTTTCTTTGCTCACCAGTGGGAGTGGGGAGCATTGAGCAGCCTATCTGTCCCTGAAAGAGTGACCTCAGCACAAGAATCTTGTAGTAAGTGGTCGTTTTGGGACATTTCTAGCTCTTTGAAGTTCCCTGCTTAAAAATCCACCTGTGAGCATTTTTTTCGCTTATACTACTCAGCAACAGCTCCTCGTGATCCTGCAGAGTGGTCCTAGCAGCAGAGAATCGAAAAAAGGGACTACTTTCAAGATATAAGTATATTTTTGCTGTTTCAACCTGTGTGACCTTCCTTTCTTGCAGAAAACAAAGTTAAACTGCTAATTTAACTATATCTAGTGTTTTTTATTACCTGCACTTAAGTTAAAGCTTGTTTGTTTAATTTAACTGTTGAGGCTGCCCACTCAAGTGTGCTAGCCTGTGCATTTAATATACTGTTGTTTTTCTGCATTTTCCTGTTGCCTTCTTGAAAAAAAAATATCCTTGTTTCCCACCCTTCCCTGACTAGAATATTCCCCTAGACAGGCTTTGCTGTATTCTGGACTTTGGGATAGTTCCTGTTTTGCCCATTACCTTGCTTGGATAGAAGGCAGCTTCTTTGCTCACCAGTGGGAGTGGGGAGCCTTGAGCAGCCTATCTGTCCATGAAGGAGTGACCTCAGCACAAGAATCTTGTAGTAATTGGTCGTTTTGGGACATTTCTAGCTCTTTGAAGTTCCCTGCTTAAAAATCCACCTGTGAGCATTTTTTTCGCTTATACTACTCAGCAACAGCTCCTCGTGGTCCTGTAGAGTGTTCCTAGCAGCAGCGAATCGAAAAAAGTGACTACTTTCAAGATATAACTATATTTTTGCTGTTTCTACCTGTGCAACCTTCCTTTCTTGCTGAAAATGAAGGTTAACTGCTAATTTAACTGTATTTAGTGTTTTTTATTACCTGCACTTAAGTTAAAGCTTGTTTGTTTAATTTAACTGTTGAGGCTGCCCACTCAAGTGTGCTAGCCTGTGCATTTAATATACTGTTGTTTTTCTCTATTTTCCTGTTGCCTTCTTGAAAAAAAAAATATTTATATCCTTGTTTCCCTGACCAGAATAGTCCCCTATACAGGCTTTGCTGTATTCTGGACTTTGGGATAGTTCCTGTGTTGCCCATTACCTTACTTGGATAGAAGGAAGTTTCTTTGCGCAGCAGTGGGAGTGAGGAGCCTTGAGCAGCCTATCTGTCCCTGAAGGAGTGACCTCAGCACAAGAATCTTGTAGTAATTGGTTGTTTTGGGCCATTTCTAGCTCTTTGAAGTTCCCTGCTTAAAAATCCACCTGTGAGCATTTTTTTCACTTATACTACTCAGCAACAGCTCCTCGTGGTCCTGCAGAGTGGTCCTAGCAGCAGAGAATCGAAAGAAGTGACTACTTTCAAGATATAAGTATATTTTTGCTGTTTCTACCTGTGTGACCTTTCTTCCTTGCTGAAAACGAAGTTAAACTGCTAATTTAACTGTATTTAGTGTTTTTTATTACCTGCACTTAAGTTAAAGCTTGTTTGTTTAATTTAACTGTTGAGGCTGCCCACTCAAGTGTGCTAGCCTGTGCATTTAATATACTGTTGTTTTTCTGCATTTTCCTGTTGCCTTCTTGAAAAAAAAAAATATCCTTGTTTCCCACCTTTCCTGACTAGAATAGTCCCCTATACAGGCTTTGCTGTATTCTGGACTTTGGGATAGTTCCTGGTTGCCCATTACCTTACTTGGATAGAAGGAAGTTTCTTTGCTCACCAGTTGGAGTGGGAGCCTTGAGCAGCCTATCTGTCCCTGAAGGAGTGACCTCAGCACAAGAATCTTGTAGTAATTGGTCGTTTTGGGACATTTCTAGCTCTTTGAAGTTCCCTGCTTAAAAATCTGCCTGTGAGCATTTTTTTCGCTTATACTACTCAGCAACAGCTCCTCGTGGTCCTGCAGAGTGGTCCTAGCAGCAGAGAATTAAAAAAAGCGACTACTTTCAAGATATAAGTATATTTTTGCTGTTTCAACCTGTGCGACCTTCCTTTCTTGCTGAAAACGAAGTTAAACTGCTAATTTAACTATATTTAGTGTTTTTTATTACCTGCACTTAAGTTAAAGCTTGTTTGTTTAATTTAACTGTTGAGGCTGCCCACTCAAGTGAGCTAGCCTGTGCATTTAATATACTGTTGTTTTTCTGCATTTTCCTGTTGCCTTCTTGAAAAAAAATAAATAAATAAATAAATAAATATCCTTGTTTCCCACCTTTCCCTGACCAGAATAGTCCCCTATACAGGCTTTGCTGTATTCTGGACTTTGGGATAGTTCCTGTGTTGCCCATTACCTTACTTGGATAGAAGGAAGTTTCTTTGCTCAGCAGTGGGAGTGAGGCGCCTTGAGCAGCCTATCTGTCCATGAAGGAGTGACCTCAGCACAAGAAACTTGTAGTAATTGGTCGTTTTGGGCCATTTCTAGCTCTTTGAAGTTCCCTGCTTAAAAATCCACCTGTGAGTGTTTTTTTCGCTTATACTACTCAGCAACAGCTCCTCGTGGTCCTGCAGAGTGGTCCTAGCAGCAGAGAATTGAAAAAAGTGACTACTTTCAAGATATAAGTATATTTTTGCTGTTTCTACCTGTGCGACCTTCCTTTCTTGCTGAAAACGAAGTTAAACTGCTAATTTAACTGTATTTAGTGTTTTTTATTACCTGCACTTAAGTTAAAGCTTGTTTGTTTAATTTAACTGTTGAGGCTGCCTACTCAAGTGTGCTAGCCTGTGCATTTAATATACTGTTGTTTTTCTCTATTTTCCTGTTGCCTTCTTGGAAAAAAAAAAAAATATCCTTGTTTCCCGCCTTTCCCTGACCAGAATAGTCCCCTATACAGGCTTTGCTGTATTCTGGACTTTGGGATAGTTCCTGTGTTGCCCATTACCTTACTTGGATAGAAGGAAGTTTCTTTGCTCAGCAGTGGGAGTGAGGAGCCTTGAGCAGCCTATCTGTCCCTGAAGGAGTGACCTCAGCACAAGAATCTTGTAGTAATTGGTCGTTTTGGGCCATTTCTAGCTCTTTGAAGTTCCCTGCTTAAAAATCCGCCTGTGAGCGTTTTTTTCGCTTATACTACTCAGCAACAACTCCTCGTGGTCCTGCAGAGTGGTCCTAGCAGCAGAGAATCGAAAAAAGTGACTACTTTCAAGATATAAGTATATTTTTGCTGTTTCTACCTGTGTGACCTTTCTTTCTTGCTGAAAACGAAGTTAAACTGCTAATTTAACTGTATTTAGTGTTTTTTATTACCTGCACTTAAGTTAAAGCTTGTTTGTTTAATTTAACTGTTGAGGCTGCCCACACAAGTGTGCTAGCCTGTGCATTTAATATACTGTTGTTTTTCTGCATTTTCCTGTTGCCTTCTTGAAAAAAAAAAATATCCTTGTTTCCCACCTTTCCCTGACTAGAATAGTCCCCTATACAGGCTTTGCTGTATTCTGGACTTTGGGATAGTTCCTGTGTTGCCCATTACCTTACTTGGATAGAAGGAAGTTTTTTTGCTCACCAGTGGGAGTGGGGAGCCTTGAGCAGCCTATCTGTCCCTGAAGGAGTGACCTCAGCACAAGAATCTTGTAGTAATTGGTCATTTTGGGACATTTGCTTATGCGTGATTTAACGCAAAGTTGCCCATAGCACAGCTTCGGGCAGCGCCGGTTAATGTAGTTTAAACTATTTCTGGCTCCGCAAAGTCTACTCTTCAGTTTTTCCCTTAGAACTGCTCTACTTTCAATCTAAACAGTCTATTCTCTATCTAAAAAGCCCAGCACTTGCTCCTAAAGCATTTATACACAGGTAAAACACTCTTAAACAAAAAAGAAAGCACTACATCCACCTACAATCCCCTTGAATACCCATTACCCTATAGGTCCTTTCTGACTCAGTTACACAACAATCCCTTACACTATTCTAGCATGTCGAAGGGTCAGTTACTGGCGTCCTCTTCAGTTCAGCTGGTGAATCTGGGAATCTTGAGGCAATGTTACAACTGCCTCATGTACACAGACAACCCTCTCCTCCTCCCAACAAATACAAATATATGTGATAAATGCGACTATATAGCCAAACTGGAGGCTGAGCTCTCTCGACTCAGTACTGGCAAAACCAGTCAGGAGGAGAAGGTAACCACACTCACCACAAACCCAGTCTCACATAGACCTATCACAACTGCAAACCAAACACAAACACACAAAAACATACTCGGAGGCTCTAATTAAAAATCTACCAAAGCAACAGAGGCCTCCAAAGCAGATATCCAAGCAACCACTACCTCAAAGCATAGCACATGCAACACATAGTTCACAAAGTCAGTGTGCCAAACAGTCGCAGCCCTTAAGGCCAAACAACATGCCTAATACACTTGTAATAGGTGACTCCATAGTCAGACACACTGACGTCCCGCTCACCAGACTGAACAAGGAAAAGGTTACAGTAAGCTGCCTGTCGGACGATAGAATCCGACACATAACAGAAGCACTCAGGTCACTCCAAAGCAAGTACAAATATGACTCAATCATTGTCCATGCCAGTGTGAATGACCTGAGACGCACCTCCCAGGACTACATGAAAAGAGACATAGAGGAGCTCTCTGATTATGTAGCCCAGGCCGGTATGACCCTGACCCTGAGCAGCATCTTACCCTCACCAAGAATGATGCCACAGTACAAAGACAAAATGATCAGCTTTAACAATTGGCTCAATTACTGGTGTCATTCTAAGGGGATCCAATGTCTGTCTGCTTGGGATGACATGTTTGACAAGCCACGCTGCTTCGCAAGGGATGGCTTGCACCTGTCACCCCTGGGCTTCCAGATATTGGCCAAGGCTCTTGCCACCCCCATAGTGCCTTTTTTAGGCAAGGCTCAAAAGACAAACCCACCTCCCTAGAAAACACAAGTGGAAAAAAACTAAGGGTAATGTTGCTCAACGCCAGAAGTCTAAACCTCAAGATGCACGCTCTCAAAGCCCTCATCAGTATGGAGAACATTGATGTCTTTGCAGTGACTGAAACCTGGTTCAAGGCTCCTGAGAGCACCCCAGCACTACCAGGTTATACCTCATATCATGCTTTTCGGCCTCAAAACTTGGACCGAACCACAAAAGGAGGGGGAGTATCCATATTCATCAAAGATACCCACACCTCCAGGTTAGTGGCAATGCATGAATCATCGGAGACCATCCAGGTGCAACTAACCATCGGCAAAACTGCCCTACAATTTGTAGCATGCTACAGACCACCCTCTCAAACTCAGGAACCCCACTCAGCCTTCCGGAAGACACTGGAGAGTATGAATATCTCTCCAAATACCATCATATTGGGAGACTTCAACTACCCAAACATAGACTGGGAGCATTACTCAAGCCCCAACACCCTAGCCCAAAGGTTCCTAGAATTCATAAACGCAAATGCAATGGAACAATTAGTCACCACTCCCACAAGAGGAGATAATATACTAGACCTGATCATCACAAACATGGGGACACAATGCTCCACACTGGAAGTATACCCCTCATTGGTGAAATCAGACCATAAATTAATCTCACTGGAAATCCACATCCCGCCCCCACCCCCAGCACAAAAGACCACAGTGAAGAATTTCTCAAAAGCTGACTTCACACTTCTTAAGACTGAAGTGGTATCCTTCAAGGCCCCTGGGCCAGTGAAAACCACAGCCCACACCACTGAATCCTTTATAAACGCTTTCTATAGACACCTTCAAGAATGCATGGATCATGCAATCCCAAATAAAACCAAGACCCATTCCCCCAAAGGCAGGCATCCTGTCTGGTGGACCCCATCCATAAACAAGCTTTACCACAGGAGGAGGAAGCTACTACATGACAGAGCAAAATCCCCAAAAGGGAAGGCATCTCTGATCAGTACTAGCAAAAAACTACGATCACTCATAAAATCATCCAAGGCCAACTTCGAGAGAAAAATCACAAAATACACTAAAGACAATCACAAGGCCTTCTTTAGTTATGTTAGAAACCTGGGTGGAAACTCCCAGATATGCTCAGATTTAGTCCAAAATGACAAAAAATACACTGAACCCACAGACATTACCAACATACTGGCAGACAGGTTCAGTGCAAATTTCTCTCCCCCCTCCCCCCCAAAAGGAGAAATATCTATCCCAGCAGAGTGTAGCCTCCCCGACATCTCAGATGCCCAGGTGAGAGTTGCCCTCTCCAAAGCTAAAAACACAGCATCAATGGGACCAGACAGTGTCCCGGGTTGCATGCTACATGAACTCCAAGAGGAACTAAACCCGCACATAAGGCTGCTATTTAATCTTAGCCTTACTACAGGATACATACCCAAAGAATGGCATACAGCAACAGTGGTCCCACTCCACAAAGGAGGTGCTTCTACGGACCCTGGAAATTACCGCCCCATAAGCTTGACGAGCCTGGTCTGCAAAGCTATGGAGAGGATCATTATGGAACTCATAAACAAAGACATTGGGGACCTACAGACACTGGATCCTACCCAATTCGGCTTTGTCAAGGGCAGATCCTGCCTTTTTAACCTGGTCGACTTTTTTGAAACAGCCACTAAGGCCATTGATGAGGGTAAGGCAGTTCACACAGCCTACCTTGAGCTTGCAAAAGCCTTCGACACAATACCCCACTCGGGCATCATAGACAAGCTCACGAGCTTAAATGTAAACCCATATGTCATAAGATGGGTTGCAAACTGGCTCAAGGACAGAACCCACAAGGTCAGAATTGCTGGAGCCATGTCAGACTCTAAGCCAGTCACAAGCGGTGTCCCACAGGGCTCGGTCCTGGGACCCCTCTTGTTCGGCATTTATTTTTCCGAGGTGCAAGCAAACATAGGAGGATTGTGGCTAACAAAGTTCGCAGATGACTGCAAACTGGGCGCCATAATTGATACTCCAGCGAACACAAGCATCCTTCAGAAAGGCCTCATAGAAACAGATAACTGGTGCCAGAGCCATGGCCTTAAACTGAACACCAAAAAATGTATAGTCATACCCTTTGGGAAAAACAAAGTACCCACAAATTACTACATAGGTGGTAATCCATTAAGTATGGAAGAAGTAATCAGGGACCTAGAGACCCAAGTTGACAGTAACCTCTCATTTGACACTCACGTTGCCAAGGTGGTTAGGAAGACCTTCTATATTACCCACCTTATCATGAAAGGATTCACATCTAGATCAAGAGAGGTCATTGTGCCCCTATACTCTTCCCTTATCAGGCCCATAATTAAGTACAATGCCCCATTTGGGATGTACCTTACCCGACACCTGCAGCAGTTAGAAAGACCCCAAAAGTACCTCACCAACAGGATCAAGGGTCTCAAATATATGTCATATGCTGCCTGGCTGAAGAAACTCCAGCTCTATTCAGTTGCATACCGCCTACTCAGAGGCGATCTATGTCTGACGTACAAGGCCATGTCCAATCTGGAATTAATAGACATGCTCCACCTCAGAAAATCCAAATCCACCAGAGCCACAAGAGCGAGAGATTTGAACCTCAACACAGAAATAAATAGGACGTGCTGGAGGGACAGATTCATAACCCAGAGGCTCCCTACACTCTGGAACAGAATCCCAGTCCATGTTAGGCAGAGCCCCTCACTGACTCTCTTCAAGAGAAATCTTGACGAGTGGATGGGAGATCGTAGGTTTACTCCGGGGGTCATTTCTGTGTCACTACTAGACAGAGGAACAGTAAACTAAACCCTAAATGGGCATAGTTTTCTCATTCCAAGGGGTGGCGAAAGCCACACACACTCTCGGGCTAGGCTTACAAATGCCCTAGGGCAGATAGCCTAGTATGAACCTATGAACCTATATCCAATGCTGTGGAAATGGTTTGTACCCGTCTCCTGACTGATACCTTTCAACAGTGAGATCCCTTTGATGCTTTGTAAGCTCTCTGTGAACCATGGCTTTTGCTGTAACAAGAAACTGAGAATATGTCAGGAAAATCCTACTAGGACAGTTGAACTTTATTTGGGGTTAATCAGTCTCCTTAATTGATGGCAGGTGTGCACCCATGAAGACTGAATGCTGTTATTAAATCAGAAGGTGCTTAAACAAAGTAGAGTGTGCACACTTATGCAACCAGCTTATTATACACTTTTTATTTTTTCCTCTAAAGGATCTGTTTGTTTTTCAATTGAATTGTACAGGTTATAGGTCACATTAAAGGTGGGAAACGTTTTGAAATG
Source organism: Protopterus annectens (assembly GCF_019279795.1). Classification (NCBI taxonomy): domain Eukaryota; kingdom Metazoa; phylum Chordata; order Ceratodontiformes; family Protopteridae; genus Protopterus; species Protopterus annectens. The sequence goes on along the minus strand of NC_056725.1, from coordinate 1,501,133,051 downwards.
ATTTATTATGGTCTCATTTTTTTACATCACATAAACCTGGTATTTTAACAGGGGTGTGTACACTTTTTATATCCACTGTAATTATGAGCATAAATGATAGTGAGCAGAGCAGTCTGGCAAGCAGAGATGGATGCCAGCAGCTCAACAGCACTAGTCATAATAAATACCCCTTATTATATAATAAATAAAAAAATGACCAGCAGCAAACTTTTTAAAAGGGAATAAAAATAGTTAGAATAGAGTTGCTAAAGCAATACTGCTGACAGTTAAATGCACAGATAGAAACTGAATTGTTCAAGGAGCAGAGATAATCCCACTGAAGAAACAAAATAAAATAAAGGCAACATCTAGTTATAGCTTTATTGAGTTATTCTTAACTGGGAGAATTACATGACCCTAAATGCAACAGGTGAATTTCTTAACACAAATGCTGAAATAAGTTGCAAGTGAAGGCTACATTATTCTTCTCTTCTTGTCTGTGTATTTTTTGATTTATTTAGTTTATATTTTTGCTTACAAACATGCATCCAAGGATATTTTCAGAAATGTATGCAAGTAAGTGTATTACCTTTCTCTTGGTCAACTATCTCTTTTAAGTATCTTCTACCTAACTCTTTTATGTCCCCTGGAGTCATAAATCTAGGAAAAATCACTGATCCTTAATTACAGAACATATCAATTCAATTTTCATATCCTTACTATAACTGCTGTACTTCCAGCAGAAAGCAGGTAAAATCTCTTGTTTCACACTCCATGTATTGTCTTCCTTTTTGCATTGACAGAAAAAGTAAGACATTCTTGTACCTTTTCTTCTACTGCAGATACATAGATTTTGGAGGGTAAGTAACAAATATGTTTTATGGGACTTAAGAGCAGCTCACATATCTCTTGCAGAAAATAGTGGTGTATCTATATATTAGCCTTAGATAAGCATTTCTGATAACAACCAAAGACAGAGGGGCAGTTATTAGTGGAAGAGTTATGACCAAAGTTGTAATGCAAGGCAGAAGCACAGAGGGAAAATAAAGTCCAATGTTTATAGGAAAGAAAGAGAAGTGGTGGTATGCAGGGACCCCAAAAAGAGACAGAGAAGACACTATACAGGACTCGTGGAAAAAGAAAGTGTATATAATCAGAGATGAAGAGTATAACTCTCTAACTAAACAAGAATAGGGCATATTGGAAGTTGAATCTCATTGCCAGAGATGTGAATAATTACATAATAAAGAGCTGAGACAATACACAGAGGCAAAACTCTTGAGAGGGGATAGGAAACAGATACAGATAGTTTGTATTTCAGCTGGTAACTATAAATAAAATCAAATGAGATCACACGGCTTTGTTCATGTGCACAGAACTATTCAACAGAATAATCTATAGCCAAGATGTGCAAAAATATAAAAAAAACAGTCTGTTAGCTTTATTATGAAGAGATAAACACCACTAATACTGTTAATAAAACAATTAATACTGCTTTGATATGTATAGCTATGTTGCTAATGTAGAACCAAAACAGAATAACTATACAAATTTCTGTGTTTTTATGATCTCACTCTGTCCACTTCTGTAGTTGCTTAGGCATATAAAATAAAGTTCATCAGATTTGCATGACTATGTTTATAATGGTATACGTAAACACCAGAGCAATTATAATGTCTCATTACCCATATTTCTCACTTGCCATTTACTTTGGTGAAATGAAGCACAGCCAACACTGTGGTTTTGTTTCATTTCTTTGCATATATTTGCATATTTGCATAGTAAACATGGATAAGCTGCTACCACTTAAATGTAATATTTTTGTAATTTTCACAGGCTTGTCATACAGGATTCCCATGGAATATACTGTATATTAAATGTTTAAGGGTTTTACACTTAAATGCACACAATTCTCTTTAAAACGCCCACAGATGCACACACACACACACACACACACACACACACACACACACACACACACACACACACACACACACACACACACGCACGCACACACACACACACACACACACACGCACACACGCACACACACACACACACACACACACACACACACACACACAAATAAGAACTCAATCTACAGTTTGCTTAGACAGAAAGCTAGTATTATCTAATAGCATAATTTCTTCTGCTCATTTAATGTTGTCATGCAAATCTTGTGTATACTTCTGTGCATACATTTGTGTGTGTATGTGGGGGGTGTTTGCGTTTGTATTTTCTTCTGTCAGAAATCTGCCTTTTAAATAACTGTTAACATATTCTATGCCTTGAAAATGTATATCTGTCAGGCTGCTTATCTAAATGTTTTTCACTCTTATACTACTGACTTTATTATGGTTCTTTGGTCCCATATATATATATATATATATATATATATATATATATATATATATATATATATATACATATACACACACACAACATGAGTTGGTTATAGTACCTCGACAAATGAAGTAACAAATAACTCTGGGATATACAACATGAAATTTAGTAGAAAAATGGATGAAAAACTATAGCTATCTGTCAATATATATAAAAACACTTTTCTAAAGAAAAAAAAGCAAACTTTATACCAGAAATAGAACTGCAGATACTTCTTTCTTACATTTCTCTCTTTTTTCTTACTTTCTTTGCCTTAATATTCTTTTTATTGCATTCCTCTAGCCATATAAATAAATGACAGTCTTTGCATTGAGCCTTACTGTGACCATAATGGCCCTCAACAGGATGTCGCATTAATACAAAATTAATCTACTTCGCAAACAATATTTTACAGTTTAAATATTGGTATCTCTAAAGGTAGATATTGTTATATGTTACTATTAACATAAGCTTCACTGGCTTTACGAATTCCTGTTAATATTCTGAAGATCTTCAAATCCGAAACCAAGAATGTTACATTGATTTTATATGGCTATCACAGTTCCTTATTTATTTTATATATGCGCTAGAAGAGACAGTCATGAGATCTGACATGTTCCTTAAAAGATCCAGTATTAGATAACAAGGTAATGTATTGTTTTCTGAGCTAAGAGCAGAGATGCATGGTGAAAATATTCTGGATTTTCCATCCCTGTGCTTCCCTGTCAGCTGTGCTATAACCATCAATACTGAGTCATGCCTGACAGCTACAGGCACTGAGTTTTTCATCAAAGTGCCATCAAGCAAGGCAAACTGACTGGAAAGAAAGGTGTGACGTATGACAGTGACTGAGTCCCTGGAGACAGACTGCTTCAGATCTAATGTCACCTTACAGTTCTCTGTGGCTTATAGCCAGCTTTCCTGTCACAGACAAACCCTTCTGAATTTCTTTCACGCAATACTTACAGTACCTTTTTTACATTTCAAACACATTCTCAACATCCCAGCAGTGGTAGGTTCCCATATATCTAGCACATCAAAATCTAGTTTCGGACTTCTTTTTGTTAAAACTGAAACATTTTTCTCGATATTATGTTTCACCATGTTTGGAGCATTTTTTATCGGTGTGTTATCAAATAGTCAGATGTCAACTGTTACCATAAGTATGGAATTAAGAGTAGGGTATCACTTTTTAAATGAGATTATGGATGCAATAAAAACATGGATGAACTATGTAAGTATTACCGAGGCTTTTCAGCACTCACACAATACTATGACAGGAGCATTCTTTATTGTGTTTTTAATATTCTCACTTTCTTTTAGTCACATTCATTATCTTTAATCTTACAAAATGGTAAGAGGAGGCAGTCAGCAAAAGAAATGAGCTTTACGCAGCTGCACTGCTTATACACAATATAATGAAACTGTATGGTAATAATGAAGAATAGCTGATATCTATAGCTGTGAAAAAAGGGACAGTATGAAGGTAAAATTACTGGAAGACACTGGAATGATAATAGTAAAAGGTGGAAATGTGACAATGCCGGCAAGCCAGTATATTAGCATTTTGAGCTCAAGTATACAATGAGATAAAATATGATTGGTGAAAATCAGAAAAGTCTGTACTTAGCTTGAACATAATCTTCACTAAACAGCCATGACAGTAAATGTCAAAAGTGGGCTTTAACTGGAGGTCTCATGAATAAGAAGCAAATTTAGCATGCTGTGCTAAGTGGAAAGATAGCTCAGTGCAATTTTCGATCAGTCAGTAACCCATTACACCTAATAAACTGATAATATAGTAATTTCAGGCTAGGGTATGTGGTCTTCATGACTGTTTAGCATCTGACCAGGTAAGCAACTGTTATTCAATGCAATGATTAAATTGCAGTAATTATCACAATGTATTCTTTAACTGCACAGGCCAGCTACAGCAGCAGCTGTGATACATCCGCAGTACACCATCTACACAAAACCCATGATGTTCAACAAAAAAATCTCTCCATGTGACATTAAGCCAAGTGCCTGACTGACGTTCTCCCCAGTGTTGCTTGATACTGTTGACCCACATAATGCATCCATCTGATATATTTTTTCCAAACTTAAGAGACAAAGGAAGTGAGATAATGAAAACATATTACAGATTGTAAATCTAGGAGGGGATGTTTCACAATGTCAATTGTTTCCTAGTTCGGTACCTTTTTTGAAGAATATGCCCAAGGAATGCAATATACATTAAACACTGAATAACATATCTCAAGGACTTGCTAACTATATTATGTTAAGTGTTGAAAACCCATATTGCATGGTTTTTATTTTGTGACGTTGAGTTTTGTCATTAATTACTCATTTAATATTATTGGCTGGCTGTGTCATATGCTGTTTTACTAATCTATAAAATTAAAGTTTTAATTGTGTTCTGAGTACTGAAGAAGGTAGTTTCCAAAAAGCTTTATCTTTTGGTGAATAAATTAAACATTTCTACTTGGTTGTTTTTGTGTTACCGCTCTTTCAAACAACCAACATCTTGTGGATTATACTGCAGTTGATTCATGTGTATAGTGTAAAGTGTTGAAAACCCATCACAGAGTTATAGTATTCCATGAGTAGAACCAGGTATACAATTTTGTTTATGAAATCTGGGTAGTAAAATATTCTAATATATGTGAATAAAAACAGGGGACTGGATGTACAATCAACAAGTTAGTCCTCTGAAAAGAAAAACAATAGTAAATGCATAATTTTAAATGGCTGTGCATTGTTAAACATTAAAACTAAAATATAATAACATTTAACATTCACTCAGATTTGCAGAAATTTAAATTTTATGGAGTCCATATGTGTAGAAGGTACTACAGGAAATATGTGGATAATAATCAAGACCTGATTAAGGATATTTCGTGATCTGCAATTCTTTTCATATATCTTGATTTGACAGTCAGTTTTTCTTGCATTTTGTTTTCTTTTCTACTTTATTGGCCTAATTCCACCTTGATGATTATGTAATTGACACATGAGCCCTCAGCACAGTGCCTCTAACACAGGTGAGCCCTCAGCACAGTGCCTCTAACACAGGGCCACAATACTTTTATTTTTAAGGTTGTGGAACATGCAGTGATATAGCAGTTTCCTCCTGTATTCTGAATAGTTGCATGCATATATAATTAAGAATATTCTAGCCTCCTTTAAGAGTCACCATGATATCACAAACAAAGTGTTACTATTCAAAGTGGGTTCCAAAGCTACCAGAATATTTTCTTCATTTCACAATTAATTGATTACAGGTTCATAGGCTCATACTAGGTTAACTGTCCTTGTGGATCATTTTGACACTAACCAATTTCCCCAAAGGTAAGACTCAAACCCTGTACCTTATGTCTGTAAAGCAAAAACCTTAATCACTAAGCCAACCTCAAACCCCCTAAATATTTGGCTTCTCCGGGATTTTAACATGGGACTTCTCATGCTTGAAGTGAGAATCATACCCTAGACCAACAAGCCAACAACTCAAGCACCTGCAATACCTTTTCAAGCTCAAACTCCCCCAAAACAACCATAATGCGTTTCACCTACTCTGTTCTCCAAATCTCATAAGTGTCCTAGAACAGTGAGCACTATCAAAAAAAAAAAACACTCTCACACACACACACACACACACACACACACATAGACACACACACACACACACACACACACACACACACACACACACACACACACACACACACACACACACACACACACACACACACACACACACACACACACACGCACACACTATATGGCTAAATACCCTGTATATCCCTCCTGGCATCATTCACCAAGGGATGGGGAAAGTAGGTGGGAATGATGAAGTGGGCTGACAGGGATCAATCAGATCTATCATTATGGTAAATGCATAACCAGAAGTTACTGTTTCAATCAGCACCCCAGGCTGGTATTCTCAACCTTTTCAAGTGGAAGTAAAAAAAGAAAAAAAGGCACTTAAAGTGATCTGCCTATTACAATTAGCTCTATGACCCCCCCCCCAAGCTCTTCCATTGACCAAAACAAAAAAAAAAGATGTTCCTTCTACTGACACACCATGATATGTCCCCCTCCCTCTTACCCCGGCCTTTCAGATCCTGTTTTTGTGCCCTGCCCCAAACCCTTCCTCAACATAATTTCTTTAAAACTGTAGTAAACAGTTGCTACAGTTTATACCTACCCAGTTCTGTGTTTACATTTATTACAACAATCTCCCCAGTCTACAAATATATAGTTGTGATAAGGGGAGTACAACCTTATATGTCATAACTTCATGTGGAAATATGGTGTTGTATGAAATGAGGAAGATGGGTGGCAGTTGATGTAGCTGTGCACATGCACAGATTTTATTAAAGTAGCACTGATGGCTTGTCTTTGGGTTTGTAATTTATTTTAGCCATCTAAGCCTGCCTGGAGTCACTCACTTTTAGAGTTAATTTGCCACTCTCTATATTTCTGATGAGTATTTAAATGGGTCCTAATTCAAATTTGGGATTTGCAGAACATAATTATTTGCAACTCACCTTACTAACATCTGTGCTTTCTATCTCAGTATGACTTCTAACAAGTGAAGATCATCACCATATTAAGTATATAGCAATATTATTGAGTATATAACAAGTTACCAATCATCACCAATAAAACCAAAATGATATTTTGCCTACATGAAGCACTCCAGTGATTTACTTTAGTTAAAATAAATAAATAAATTAAAAAAAACTATTCCTTTTTAACTGTAGCAAACTGCTTGCTACAGTTTATACTTTGCATGCATGGAGAGCTACAGAGTTAATTTTAGCTGAAACAAAAACATTCTTTTTTTTTATTTTAAGTACAGAATAAATAAACTTCCCACTAGATGTAATTTTTTGGTATTTAGGAGATGCAGCATCAAATTCATTAATGGGAAGCGTGACTTACAGCACAAAAAATTCAAGACACAAATTATTTTTGTTTTGCACATGACACTACAACCTAAGAATGGTTTGTAATCAAATATCTAAATATATTGTAAAAAGATATTAGAACACATTAGACATTTTAAAGTTCTAGCTCTTTTCTGGTAAAATCCAGCAATAGGCTTATAGAGGCTTAAGACAGGAACATGACTGCAAAGTTACAGCAAAGTGGATTACAGTGAGCATGTATGTGTTGCTATTGTTCAAGATGGCAACTACATTAGGCAGCAACAATGTAGTTATTTCCATTTTGTGCAACAGTCAAGAATGATGCCAGAATATATTTTCACTAGAAGTGATTTACTGTCATTATAAGCACTGCAACAAAAACTAGCAACTGAGAACTGTGGAATGTCAGATAAAACTTCATTATGTAGTAGTCCCATCATTGTGGTATGTAGATGCACAATAGAAGTAGATTTAATTTAAAAGTATTATTATTATTGTGTTTACTTGCAATTATCATTATAACATTTAAAAATATGTCAATGATATATAACTGCATAGTAAGAGATCCCAGTGAATGTTTAAGAATCTTAATTCTCACTCTCAGATCAGCAAGATCCAAGCAATTGAAAGAATTTATGTATACTTATGATAATCTTGTGTTATCTTGTAAGTTCCCATACTGTTAGTACTATGATTTAATAGTTAGTATATATCATCCTGGTTCTGCAGCACAGAGGACTGGAGACTTGAATGTAACACAGGTAGAATGAGTTTGGTTAGCAGCCCTAGTACTTCAGGAAACAACTCATCTCTCCCAGATGGATGGGGAGTGGGCATACTCTGTTGGAGGCATATAGATCAGCAGACTCTCCATGGTGGGCACTACAGAAACCACGTCGTAGGCTCTGAGAGAAGAGGAATGGTTGGCTTGAGAGAATGCTCTTTGCTGAACTAAGGAGAAGTCCTTCACTATGACCCCATTTCATGTCCCTCCCTATTGTTTCATTGAATGCACAGGGGGCAGAGAGAAATATGACAAAAATCTTGAACCACACTGATGGCAGCCTGGATGATGACTCTTTCTCTTTGTCTGTCGTCTGGTGAAGGAAACAATGAGCAAATAGGTTTTAGGATGGTCTGATCATTGGCAGACTGCAGGGGCAACACATGCAAAAATAAAAAAAGAAATGAGAATATCTTTCAGGGGCTTAGGGAGTTGTGAAATCACTTAAAAAGGTGGAAAATGGAGTTTTGGACTTCACTTTTTTATAATCAAACCACATTTCTTTTGTACTAGTGTCCAACCCTTTATTATTGGGTTTCTACCATATCAAATTAGGGTTGTCATCTATCAGGAAATTCTTCTCACAGTTGGGAGTCATGGTCTCTTATCAGGAAATCAGATTTTAGTGAGTGTGCGTCAGGTAATTTGAGCCATCATTGCAGCCTAAACATTTCTGGAGTATAGTTCCCCAAAATTCCACTTGTTTTTCTATCTACATTGACATTATGTTGTTAGAATAGTTTCACTTGTTATAGCTGTTATCCAGAGAAGTGTGAAATGTGACCATTAATACACAGTCTTATCTAAAGAATCCTTTCATTATGCTTTTCCAAAGTACATAGAATCACAAAAGTCTGAAATAAGTTATATAATGGATATGTCTTCTAGTTACATTTAATTGTCTAAGGTAGAAATTACATTTTTTCTTCAGTATAAATAACATTGTAGGAGTGGAAAACATTAGATTCAGGGAAATATAAAATGCACATTGTAGGAAACAGTACAAACACATTAGTTCTTCTTGTATTAATTTCATTGTTATAATTTTAAACCCAGTGTTTATCTTGTTTAATAATATCAACAACCATACCATCTGGTTGAACAATACAAATATAAAAAATATACATTTTTGCATGGTGCAGAATCAATATTTATTTGTAATTAGCACATTATTCACAAGTATTACCTTTGAAAAAAAGACAATGCATATTTTCTCACTGAAATGGAGGGGACAAAAGGCTAGGCTTTTGTCAAGTATTCGCCTGTTTCAAAGGTGGCAACCATACACCAAAATTATGCTATAACTGTATAAACATATTTGCTGCTGAAAACATATAATTTATTTTATGTATGTGTTTGCTTTATTACAGAATGCCCATATATGTTGTACTGAATGTTTTCAAAACCAGTGTTAGCTTCAGAAGAGACATACCCTAGTATTGAAAATAATATCAATAACCCTCCAAGATTAGGCCGTTTAGATAAAAGCTTTACTCATTTGCCATTGTATTACTCTTATAAACTAAACAGTTAATGATCCAAATAAATAAACTGCTATAGAATCTCAAATGCTGTGGTGCAAACAAGATAGAAACATGTATTTTCACTTAAAAATTCAAGATACAACATTATTCCACTTAAGATAATAAAACAGGTTTTGAATGTATTTATTTATCAAATATTCTGGATATGTTTATGAATATTACACTAGAAAGTTTCCAACCATTTTTGAGATGCTGCTCTGTAGCATTAAACAGCTAAAATAAACAAAACTCATCAGCATTAGTGTAGCCATTTTTAAAAATAAAGTGATAAGTAATTTGGTTTGGCCAGCTCTGTTGTCATAGAGGGGATAATGCCCTGACTACAGCATAAGTGACCTGATTTTGATTACTTTCCATGGTGCTGTTGGAGCTGCTGCATGGAATGTACCTAAACCTAGAGAAGAGGAGAGTGGGGTGCAGTGAGACATCTGGTTTAGTCATCACTGTAAAGAGTTACAGCAATGCAAAGGCCAATGGACTGACATTCTGCCAACACTCTGGTGTGCAATAGCTCTTAGTGCAAGTGTATGAGAATATGCATTCAGCTAGAGAAGAAATAGTGTCTTTTGCTAAGACACAGGTCATATTTTTGGGTTGCCACTGCATAGGGATGAGGTATGGGCTAAAATCATACCCTTTTTGCTGGGATGCTGGCAACGATGCAACATACTAGTCATGATTGTGTAAATGATGGGTTACAAGATATCTTGTGTTCTAGTGATGGAGGATTAATGAGCTGTGGCTGTAGCTTGATGGCAAGCAAGCACATCAGTTATATAATACAAAAATGATAAATAATATGTTAGCAGTTAACCAAATAAGCAGTTAATCATTTATCCAACTAGCCAAATATTATTACATTAACCAATCATTTATTAATTAACAATCTTATCAATTATTGACAACCAATTAATCAACTGTGCAATTAGTGAATTTTGTAATGAAATAATAAATTAATTATTCAATTGTCACTTTAGTGATGGAACAAAGAGACAATGTCAAACAGTTTCATAGATCTCTGCATATATTTTTGCATGGCACAATGACTCTGTAGTACCAGTAAATCAAAGTTTTTAGACACTCACATTAGAAATGTGCAGGTACAAAAAAGTGCAATGTGCTTAAAACATATATCTATACCGACTGTCCATAATATTGAATCTAATCATTTTGACTATTTAATCTTTGCAAGCAAAAAAAGCAGTAAATTGACTTATGAATTGTAATAAAAAAAGTTTGAAATTCAGTTTTCCATCCCATTCTGATGCATATAATAACAAATGTTAAGTTTAAATTGGAACTGAATACCTGTTCATGTTGCCCATTAAATTTAAGTAGAAATGTTAAACTTACCAGTTTTCTATGAGTCACCAACAGGCATGTGTGATGCTTAGAGTGTTACAAGTTTCGTTATTTCATGATATCCAGATGAAAGATAGCACAGGGATATAAGATATTTCAGTTAGCAAATACAATATAGTCAAAGATAAATAAATGTGAATGTCTGCCATTTTGAGTGATGCCACAAAAAGTTCATTGCCAGTGTGGGAAGGGCTATACAGACAAATAACAAAGAAGTTTGAAATGTGACAGAGAAATTCAAGATACAACTGATCCATCATTCTTGCATCTACAAACACAATGGGCTGGATTCATGAAGGCTTGCACGGAGTCTAAGAGTAGAGAAAGACTCCAGCAAGCCAACATGTCCGCCAAGCGATCCAGGAACAGCCGGCAGGGGAGTGCAACTGAGCTCTCCAAACTAGTCCTACACGGACAGGGCTGGGATATGCAAATTACTTCAATTGCAGGCGAAAGCCATGCAAATGAGGTAAAATTGTGATCCAGGAAACCCAAACCTGTCCGAGTAGGAGTAGTGTTATTTGCAGAAATGTACTCAGTTGATAACTGAGTACAGTTCTGCAAATAGCAAAACGGAGCCGTGTCAGCTGGAAAAAAAGCATGCATTCACAGGAGGAAGCATGCCAATGGCCAAAAATACGGCCATTGGCAATGGGAAGTGATGCAAATTAAAAATAAAATAACTTTTTTTTTAATCCCGATTTCTGGGGTTTAACCATAGCGCAGCACTGCGCAAATGCGCTATGCCATAAAAAGCAGAAAATTAATAATTAAGATCCACAAATGAGGATTTCATAGCTAAAATGAATTTACAATGCAATGGAATGGCAGGCTGAAGACAACATGGCCACCAAGTAGAGGTTGCTAAGGGGGGAAGCTCAGTCTAAGGGATGTAATTAAGCATTAGTAGGCAATCCTATGCAAATGAGAGTTATGATAGTGAATCACAAGTTTACATAGCAAATGAGCACAGTCAGTGGAGTGTAGGAGTAGGATATGGGGAGTAACAGAGTAGAAGATAGATGACATCACGAGGGGGATATGTATGAAAGGAGTGCAGCTCATTGGAGCAGAGTGACATGTGTCAGCTTACATTTACATAATAGTGAAAGAGGTGTGTCAACAGGTAGGCCAGGTAAAGTCAAGAAATCGAAGGTGTATGCCATGGATAACACCAACGTTTCTTGCTGAGCGTGCATGCGTGCGTGTGCGTCTCAGTAAACCCCGAGTAAGGCAGTGTGCTTGCGTGTAAGCGTGTCTGCGCGCGTGTAGGCTTGAGTAAGCATATGTAAGGCTGTGTAAACAGTTGTAAGCGCGTTTGCACTGGTGTGCATGCGTTTTAACAGGAATAAACAAGTTTTAGTCCGTGTAAGCATGTGTGCGTGCATGTGAGCTGGTGTGCGTGTGTTTGCACTTGTTTGCGCGGTGCTGCCCCCTGAGGAAACAGAAAGGGAAAAGGAAGCACAACAAATAGTAGGAAGTTAACCAGGGAGTACTAGCAGAGCTAGCAGGTGAAAATGATCAGAATCAGACAATTACACAGGCATTACACTAGCCCAGCCCAGCCCAGCACTCAAAACTCAGCAAAAAACATTCCAGTATGTATTTCTCAGACACACTGCAACACTGCAGTAAGCTAATAGAAGTGAAAACTGAAAAAGCTTTACTGAGACAAAGAAATGTTAGGGGCTGCCATTGCTGTCATAAGGCGACATATGCAACATGCTGAGAGTGGTGACAATGCAAATGCTGCTGAGCAACCCACAGTGAGGAGACAGAGAAGAGTGTACAGGCCTAGGGTAACCTACCAGGGGCTACATGAGCTGGAGATAGTGAAGCACTATAGAGTGACAGAGACCTCATGCAGCAAATTGTTAAGCTGTGCAGGCCACACCTCACACACAGAACCAACAGAGGGGAACCCATTCCAGTGGAAACCAAGGAATGTGTTGGCCTAAGAATATTAGCAACAGGTACCTTCCAGAGACCAACTGGCGATATGATGGGGATTTCACAGGCATCAGCATCTAGGCTACTGCACCAGTTCCTGAATGCCATGGCAGCACATGTCGGTGATCATGTATATTTCCCCAATTCCCATGAGGTATTGGCCAGCAATATGCGTCTCTTCCAGCAAATAGCGGAATACCCTGAGGTAGTGGGTGCAATAGACTGCATGCACATTCGCATCAAAGCACCAACTGGTGAGCGGGGTAGGGTCTACTATAACCACAAGGGTTACCCCTCCATTAACTGCCAGGTCATGTGTGATGCCCAGGGCATAATAATGAATGTGTGTGCTGGCTGCCCTGGAAGCTACCATGACTCCCATATCTGGCATCTGACAAAGCTGTACCAGACATTTGCCAATGGGGACATCCCTCATAGTCACCTAGTCGGGGATGCTGGATATGCACTTGAGCCGTGGCTGATGACACCCATCAGAAATGCACCCACACCTGAACAGGAATTCCATAATGAGGCACATGCACAAACACAAAATGTAATCGAGAGTGTGTTTGGGCTGCTCAAGTCACGGTTCCAGTACCTGGACACATCTGGTGGAGCCTTGCAGTATTCACCAACTACATGTACCCAAATAGTCATGGTATGTGCTATGCTACACAATATGATCTTGGGAAAACAGCTGCAGCAGGAGCAGCATAGGGCCGGGCACAACAGCCCCCCACCATTGCCAAGGCCATCACAGGCAGAGCGTGACTCAGAGGAGGAACAACCTGAGCCTGCCCCAGTAGGCAGAAGGAGGCATGCCCAGTATGAGTTGGCCTTGGCAAAGAGGCAACGCATAGCATATACACTGGCTCAGTAGGAACCCTGGAAATTATACCTCTCTCCGACTCGCACATACAGTAAAAGCGATGCCTAACTTGACACTACCTGTTAACAAACATGTATAGGCAGTGTAAAATGTGCATCTGACATAGGCAGCCCTGCAGCACCACCTGAGGCATGATTGATATGTGTTAAGCAATATAAAGCACTGCTAAACAGCTCTCACCACTATTTGGTATATGTAAACAAAATTGCACACACTAAGTAGCACAACTACAGGCAATGTTCAGCAATATTGTGCACTGTCCAGCAATGTTGGGTAACATTGAGCAATGTTGTGCAAGTCTGGTCAAATGTGGGTATAGTTCATCAAAAGCAGGTTAACAAGTTCATATTTGCTTCACTTGAAGCAGTCTGTTCTGGCATGTATGAAAATATGAAGCAGTGACAGTCCTCGAACCCAGGATACAGTGCACTATAGTCAGAGTACAAAACCACCAAACCATGACAGTATGTCAATGGTCAGCTTGTATGAAAAAATGTTGATAAGTCAATGCTAAGTATCTCATGGAAACCTTGCAGGCATAGCATAATCCCTGTCGAGTTAAGACACAAAGGTGAGGCCTGCAGTAATAATAGAACCCGATATTCAACACACATATAGTATAAATGTTAATATTGGTAATGTTCACACACATCAACAAACGTACTGGACCTCAGACAGCAACATACTGCAAGGTCACACTGGGAATGCTCACACACTTGAAACTATGAGACAAATGTCAGGCAACAAAGCACTGAAAGTTTGAACTGGGCATGCTCACACACTTAGGGCAAGTTTGAGTACAGCAGTGGGCCACACATATCCCTCAGTTGCAAGTGTCAACCGAGGAACCTCGCACTATTCACCAATATACCATGTGCACATAGTGATATGACAACAGACGCAATATAATATAGTGAAATCCTGTCACAATCAAATATGTTATGCAGAAACATAGGTTGTTCATAGGAACTGGTAAAGCAAAGAAGAAACAAAACCTGCACTCAGTACCATCACTGAACAATGTGCATCCTGAACATTAGCATAGGTTCAGAGGTTGACACTAGGCTATCTGCCCTAGGGTATGTAGAAGCCTAGCCACAGTGTATTTGTATTCTGCAATCATGCTAGATCAGTAGACTGTGCCTTTTAATAGTAGGTCACACAAGATATCTCACATATGTTAATTTCATTCTGCCTCTGTCTAGCAAGGACCCATAACATATCCCAGGGCTAAACATACGATTACCCGTCCACCTGTGAAGATGTTACCTGTAGGTGGTCAGCGTGGGTCTGTGCATATGTGGGACTGTGATCACATTCCTGAGTGAATTGAGCCTCTGTGATGGTAATATGCCCCTCCAGCATGTCCTATTAACATCATTGCTCACGTACCTGTCCCTGGAGCATGTAGCTGTAAGGGACTTTGATATCCTCATGTGGAGCCTGTCCATCAATGCTGTGATGGACATAGCATCAAACAAAAGGCACAGACTGCATCCAAGTAGGCAGTAAGCAACTGAGGAGAGCTGGGGTGACCATAGCCAAACTGTGCATACCATCTGTGTGAGTCCCTAGATCCACTTGGTTATGTAAATCTGTGTACATTCCAGTTGCTGCAGGTGTTGGGTAAGGTACATCCAAAATGGGCCATTGTATCCAAGTATGTGCCTGATGACTTCAGGGTCACAATGACCCCACCTGATCTGGATGTAAAACTGTATGGGATAAGGTTGCCTAAATAGAAGGTGTGTCCAACAACATTGGCAATGTGAATGTCAAAGGCGAGAGTACTAAGTATTCATGTCCCCAAATCACAAATCACACACACTGTACTTGATGTATCATCAGCTATGTGGTAATGTGTGTGCACAATGTTACTACCAAAGGTGATGACTATGCATCTAAATTAAGGTAGCTGTAGGCCATGGCTCTGGCACCAGTCATCCATCTCTGTGAGACCCTTTCTGAGGATGCTTGTGCCAGCTGTGGAGTAGATTATGGCACACAGTTTGCAGTCATCTGCAAACATGGTCATCCATATTCCTCCTGTGTTAGCCAGTATGTATCAGAAATATATACAGAACAAGAGAGGTCCCAGGACTGAGCCCTGTGGGATGCCACGTGTAACTGGTGTATAGTCAGACATGGCACTTGCAATACTGACCATGTGTGTGTTATCCATGATCCAGTTAGCAATCCATCTTGTGACATATGTGTAGATATTGAATCTGGTGATCTAATGTGTAAAGGCCAAGTGGGGTATTGTGTAGAAGTGGTGTGCGAACTCCAGGTAGGCTGTGTGGACAAACCTGTGTACGTCTCTGGACCTGTTAACTGTTTAAAGACATCAAACATTTGCAAGAGGCAAGATATGCCCGCAACAACACCAAATTGTGTAGGATCCAGTGTCTGTAGGTTCACAATGTGTATGTGTTCCATGATGATACACTCCATAGCATAGCAGACCAAGATAGTTAGGCATATATTGTGATAATGTCCATGGTCCCTTGTGGCACCAGCACTGGGGAGCGCGTACACCGTAGCTGTACATCATTCCATGGGTACACATCCTGTAGTAACTGTGATATTGAACAGTGACTTACTGTGAGTGTGGAGTTTGTCATGAATCTCGTATATGCCACAGTCTGGGACACTATCTGGTCCCACTCATGCTGTGTTGTCTGCTATGGAGAGGGCAGCACACACATGTTCATCTGTGATGTCAGGGAGGCTACACCCTGTTGTGATGGACATGTGCACTGCAGGGGGTATGGTGGGGAAACATTCCCACTGAACCTGTTGTCCAGGATGTTCGCAATGTCAGTGGGTTCACTGTATCATTTGTAATTATGCAGTAACTCACAGCATATCTGTGAGTTCCCACCCAGGTCCCTGATATAACTAAATAAGGCCTTGTGATTGTCCATAGTGTCTGTTGCAAGTGTCCATTAGAAGTGGGCCTTAGATGAATCAACAAGTGATTGTAGCTATACCATAGTACTGATCAGAGATGCCTTCCTGATTGTGATTGTGCTCTATAATGTAGTAGCCTCCTCCTGTCACTGTATAGCTCAGTAATGGCCGTGGTCCAGTAGACAGGTCCCCTGCCTTTGGAGGAGTGAGTCTTGTAGTTATCTGGGATAGCATGATCCATGAATTCCAGTAGTTGTCCATTGAATGTGCTTGTAAAGTATGAAGTTGTCTGAGCCGTAATTAACACTGTCCCAGGGTCATTGAGGGATACCACTTCAGTTTGTACAAGTGTGACATTTGCTCATGAGAAGTATGTCACTGAGATCACATAGGATGTGTGTGTGTATGGGATATATATGACTAGTGAGATGAATGTATGTTCCGACCTTAACAATTACAGGTATACCTCTGTTGTGGAACATAGTCCTGATGTGGGTGATGATCAGGTCCCACATGTTTAACCCCCTGTGGGTGTGGCGACCAGGTCTGCCCTAGCATTTGAGTGTAACAATCTTAGCAACTGTTGTGCGAGGGTGTCACTGCTTGAGTAGTATACCCAGTCAATGTTTGTGTATTTGAAGTCACACAATATAATGGTGTTTGGTGAGACCTTCACATTCCCCAGTGTTCCCAGGAATAACGACTGTTGTGCCCATGTTTGGGAGTGTGGTCTGTAACAGTCTACAAACTGAAATGCAGTTTTGCCCACTCTCAGTTGCACATGTACGTTCCCCAATGCTTTGTGTACTGCTACCAACCTGGAGGTGTGTGTATGAATGATGTATATGGATTTCCCCCCTATTGTTGTTGTCCGGTCCGAGTCTTGCGTCTGAAAACCATGGTATGATGTAAAACCTGTTAGTGCTGCTGTGCTTTTGTGAGCCTGAACCAGGTGTTTGTTACTGCACATATATCGACAGATACCATACTGATGTGAGTCCTGAGTGCATGCATTCTGAGGGTTAGACATCAGTTGTTGAGCGCCATCACTCTCCGTTTCCTGTACCCTGTAATGTCTATGGCTGTGGTTATGTCTTCTGACCCTCACTTCAAACAGCCACTATGTGTGTGTCAAGAGCCTAAGGCAGTCTGTGAAAGCCTAGGGGTGACAGGTGCATGACGTCCATAGCGAATGTACATGGCATGTTGAGCATGTAATCCCAGGCTGACAGACACTGGATCCCCTGTGAATGACAACAATATGTTAGGCAACTGATAAAAGTGATCATGTCATCTGTATACTGTGACATAGTACTTGGTGAGGGTAAGATGCTACACAAGGTCAGGGTCATACTGTCCTGGGTTACATGATCAGAGAGCCCCTCTATGTCTCTTGTCATGTAGTCCAGGGAGGAATGTCTGAGTGTTTACACACCAGAATGGTCAATGATGGAGCCATATTTGTACTTGCAGTGGACTGACAACAGTGCATGTGTCATGTGGCATATCCTGGCACCCGACACACAGCACAAAGTGACCTTCACCTTGTTCAGCCTGGTGAGTGGGATGTCAGTGTGACGGACAATTACACTCACCTAATACAAGTGTATGAGGTTTGTTGTGTAGGCCTAAGGGCAGTGACTGTGTGGCACAATGACTTTGTGAACTATGTGATGATGTGTGTGTATCGTTGTGTGTTAGCAGTTGTTTGTGTGTCTGCTTTGGATGTCTCAGCTGCTTAGGCAGAGTATATTTAGATGCTCCAAGTATGTCATTGTGTGTCAATGTATACGGTTTGCTGTTGTCATAGGTGCATGTGTGACTGTATTTGTGGTGTATGTGGTTACCTTCACCACCTGATAGACTGTGCCAGTCATGGCTTGGGAGAGCTCAGCCTCCTGTCTGTCTATACAGTTGCACCTCTCACAGATATCTGAGTTTGTTGGTAGGAGGACAGTGTTACCTGCATACATAAGGCAGTTGTAACAATGCGTCAGAATTCCAATATGCACCTGTTGGACTGGAGAGTACACACAAAACCGACCATTGGATATGCCAGGATATGATGATGACATACACTGTTGACTGATCACAAAGGATCAGTAGTGTATCAAGTGTGTAAAAGAGTATAACAGGGTTTTAGTGTTCAGGATTGTTGTTGCTGTGGAAAGATAATCTGCAAAGGAGTACAGACAGAAACATTACACCTCCTTCAGCTATGTCAGAAATATTGATGTACAGTCATATATGTCCTGAGTCAGGGTCAACTGTACCTGACTGACAATGTCAACATCCTGTCAGACAGGCCCATACATACATACCCACCTCCCAGTGACAAAAGGCCCTAACATAATACCCAGAAATATCACATGTAGAATGTGTAAACTGGTCCTCCCAATGCCAAATGAATCCCATCACGTGGATAACATTGTTTCCCCATATGTGTCATAAGTGAACGACAGGACAAACAGACACTGCACCCGAACAGTCTTTTGAGCCTCACACTTTCTACAGGATCTTACACCATTGAATGTGTTGCATCAACATGTGGCACACCCCACAAGTGTTGGTACACAACACACCATGGGAACTATATTCCTATAAGCCTACGATGTCCGAAATGCTAGTCCATGGAGTCCATCATGATTGCAGTCAGGAACAGAGATATTGTAAACCGACAAACACACAACCCAAATGTCTGTGGTATGTTAATAAGCACATCATGTTCCCCAAACCTGCTAGATATCTTGCAAGGCAGCCAACCAGGACATACATCACTGACAGGAGCAACACAGGTACCACATAGACTTTGAATAGCCCTTTAGCAACATCACAGGCACATGTGGTATCCACAAAACCTACAATCTGTGCATGAATATGTATTGTCATATGAAGGAATGGTAATATGTCCACAGATAGATCACACCAGGTATGAATTGCGTATTCCTTTTCAAGATGTTCACACCTGCTGACCCACAAGGTACATTCCTGGGATTGCATAACACTAAGTGCACACACATTACCATGTCCAGTCTGATGATGTCAGCAACCTACAAATATAGCATGTGAATAGAAGCCACACAGTAAAGCATATAGCGAGTCATGTTAATACGTATCTTACTAGTATCATAACATAGTTAGGTAGGTGTCTGAATCCTGCAATTACTGAGTGTGTGTGTGTGAGATTGGCTTTGAAAGGAGTGGCCTTTTTGGAGACTGTGGAAACACATTAGGAGTGGTGAATACCTCTTTGCCAAGTGTGATGATGTCAGCATCCTACAAATAGAGATTTGGAAATAAATGCTCCCACTAAAGCAAATAGCGCATTGTGTTAATGTGTATTTTATTAGTATCATAATATAGTCAGATAGGGGCTTGAATCCTGCAAACGCCAAGTGTGTGTGTGCGGGGGGGGGGTGTATGTGTGGGATTTCCTTTGAAAAGAATAGCTTTTTTGGAGACTGTGAAAACACATTTTAAAAGAGGTACATCCCTCTTCGGAAATTCTAATGATGTCAGCATCCTACAAATATTCAAGGAGAACAGAAACCACCCAGTAATGCATATAGCGTGCCGTGTTGATGCGTATCTCTCCAGTATCATAACATAGTTAGGTAGGGGGTTGAATCCTGTGAATGTGTGTGTGTGAGACTGCCTTTGAGAGGAGTGGCCTTTTTGGAGACTGTGGAAATACATTAGGAGTGGTGAATACCTCTTTGCCAAGTGTGATGATGTCAGCATCCTACAAACAGAGCATTGAAATGAATGCTTCCAGAAAAGCAAATCGTGTGTTGTATTAATGCGTATTTCACTAGTGTCATAACATAGTCAGTGAGGGGTTTGAATCCTGCAAATGCCAAGTGCGTGAGTGTGGGGGGTGTGGATGTGTGTGATTTCCTTTGCGAGGAGTAGCCTTTTTGGAGACTATGAAAACACATTTTAAAAGAGGTACATCCCTCTTCGGAAAGTCTAATGATGTCAGCATCCTACAAATATGCAAGGAGAACAGAAACCACCCAGTAATGCATATAGTGTGCCGTGTTAATGCGTATCTCTCCAGTATCATAACAGAGTTAAGTAGGGGGTTGAATCCTGTCAATGTGTGTGTATGAGACTGCCTTTGAGAGGAGTGGCCTTTTTGAAGACTGTGGAAATACATTAGGAGTGGTGAATACCTCTTTGCTGGGGGGGGGGGGGTGTATGTGTGTGATTTCCTTTGAAAAGAATAGCTTTTTTGGAGACTGTGAAAACACATTTTAAAAGAGGTACATCCCTCTTCGGAAAGTCTAATGATGTCAGCATCCTACAAATATTCAAGGAGAACAGAAACCACCCAGTAATGCATATAGCGTGCCGTGTTAATGCGTATCTCTCCAGTATCATAACATAGTTAAGTAGGGGGTTGAATCCTGTGAATGTGTGTGTGTGAGACTGCCTTTGAGAGGAGTGGCCTTTTTGGAGACTGTGGAAATACATTAAGAGTGGTGACTACCTCTTTGCCAGGGGGGGGGGGGGTGTATGTGTGTGATTTCCTTTGAAAATAATAGCTTTTTTGGAGACTGTGAAAAACATTTTAAAAGAGGTACATGCCTCTTTGGAAAGTCTGATGATGTCAGCATTCTACAAATATTCAAGGAGAACAGAAACCACCCAGTAATGCATATAGCTTGCCATGTTAATGCGTATCTCTCCAGTATCATAACATAGTTAAGTAGGGGGTTGAATCCAGTGAATGTTTGTGTGTGAGACTGCCTTTGAAAGAAGTGGCCTTTTTGGAGACTGTGGAAATACATTAGGAGTGGTGAATACCTCTTTGCCAAGTGTGATGATGTCAGCTTCCTACAAACAGAGCATTGAAATGAATGCTTCCAGAAAAGCAAATCATGTGTTGTATTAATGCGTATTTCACTAGTGTCATAACATAGTCAGTGAGGGGTTTGAATCCTGTAAATGCCAAGTGCGTGAGTGTGGGGGGTGTGGATGTGTGTGATTTCCTTTGAAAAGAATAGCTTTTTTGGAGACTGTGATAACACATTTTAAAAGAGGTACATCCCTCTTTGGAAAGTCTAATGATGTCAGCATCCTACAAATATTCAAGGAGAACAGAAACCACCCAGTAATGCATATAGCGTGCCGTGTTAATGCGTATCTCTCCAGTATCATAACATAGTTAAGTAGGGGGTTGAATCCTGTCAATGTGTGTGTGTGAGACTGCCTTTGAGAGGAGTGGCCTTTTTGGAGACTGTGGAAATACATTAGGAGTGGTGAATACCTCTTTGCCAGGGGGGGGGGTGTATGTGTGTGATTTCCTTTGAAAAGAATAGCTTTTTTGGAGACTGTGAAAACACATTTTAAAAGAGGTACATCCCTTTTCGGAAAGTCTGATGATGTCAGCATCCTACAAATATTCAAGGAGAACAGAAACCACCTAGTAATGCATATAGTGTGCCGTGTTAATGAGAATCTCTCCAATATCATAACGTAGTTAAGAAGGGGGTTGAATCCTGTCAATGTGTGTGTGTGAGACTGCCTATGAGAGGAGTGGCCTTTTTGGAGACTGTGGAAATACATTAGGAGTGGTGAATACCTCTTTGCCAAGTGTGATGATGTCAGCATCCTACAAACAGAGCATTGAAATGAATGCTTCCAGAAAAGCAAATCATGTGTTGTATTAATGCGTATTTCACTAGTGTCATAAAATAGTCACTGAGGGGTTTGAATCCTGCAAATGCCAAGTGCGTGAGTGTGGGGGGTGTGGATGTGTGTGATTTCCTTTGCGAGGAGTAGCCTTTTTGGAGACTATGAAAACACATTTTAAAAGAGGTACATCCCTCTTCGGAAAATCTAATGATGTCAGCATCCTACAAATATTCAAGGAGAACAGAAACCACCCAGTAATGCATATAGCGTGCCGTGTTGATGCGTATCTATTCAGTATCATAACATAGTTAAGAAGGGGGTTGAATCCTGTCAATGTGTGTGTGTGAGACTGCCTATGAGAGGAGTGGCCTTTTTGGAGACTGTGGAAATACATTAGGAGTGGTGAATACCTCTTTGCCAGGGGGGGGGTGTATGTGTGTGATTTCCTTTGAAAAGAATAGCTTTTTTGGAGACTGTGAAAACACATTTTAAAAGAGGTACATCCCTCTTCGGAAAGTCTAATGATGTCAGCATCCTACAAATATTCAAGGAGAACAGAAACCACCCAGTAATGCATATAGCGTGCCGTGTTAATGCGTATCTCTCCAGTATCATAACATAGTTAAGTAGGGGATTGAATCCTATCAATGTGTGTGTGTGAGACTGCCTTTGAGAGGAGTGGCCTTTTTTGAGACTGTGGAAATACATTAGGAGTGGTGAATACCTCTTTGCCGGGGGGGGGGGTGTATGTGTGTGATTTCCTTTGAAAAGAATAGCTTTTTTGGAGACTGTGAAAACTCATTTTAAAAGACGTACATCCCTCTTCGGAAAGTCTAATGATGTCAGCATCCTACAAATATTCAAGGAGAACAGAAACCACCCAGTAATGCATATAGCGTGCCGTGTTAATGCGTATCTCTCCAGTATCATAACATAGTTAAGTAGGGGGTTGAATCCTGTCAATGTGTGTGTGTGAGACTGCCTTTGAGAGGAGTGGCCTTTTTGGAGACTGTGGAAATACATTAGGAGTGGTGAATACCTCTTTGCCGGGGGGGGGGGTGTATGTGTGTGATTTCCTTTGAAAAGAATAGCTTTTTTGGAGACTGTGAAAACACATTTTAAAAGAGGTACATCCCTCTTCGGAAAGTCTAATGATGTCAGCATCCTACAAATATTCAAGGAGAACAGAAACCACCCAGTAATGCATATAGCGTGCCGTGTTAATGCGTACCTTTCCAGTATCATAACATAGTTAATAGGGGGTTGAATCCTGTCAATGTGTGTGTGTGAGACTGCCTTTGAAAGGAGTGGCCTTTTTGGAGACTGTGGAAATACATTAGGAGTGGTGAATACCTCTCTGCCGGGGGGGGGGGGTGTATGTGTGTGATTTCCTTTGAAAAGAATAGCTTTTTTGGAGACTGTGAAAACACATTTTAAAAGAGGTACATCCCTCTTCGGAAAGTCTAATGATGTCAGCATCCTACAAATATTCAAGGAGAACAGAAACCACCCAGTAATGCATATAGCGTGCCGTGTTAATGCATATCTCTCCAGAATCATAACATAGTTAAGTAGGGGGTTGAATCCTGTCAATGTGTGTGTGTGAGACTGCCTTTGAGAGGAGTGGCCTTTTTGGAGACTGTGGAAATACATTAGGAGTGGTGAATACCTTTTTGCCAGGGGGGGCGGTGTATGTGTGTGATTTCCTTTGAAAAGAATAGCTTTTTTGGAGACTGTGAAAACACATTTTAAAAGAGGTACATCCCTCTTCGGAAAGTCTAATGATGTCAACATCCTACAAATATTCAAGGAGAACAGAAACCACCCAGTAATGCATATAGCGTGCCGTGTTAATGCATATCTCTCCAGTATCATAACATAGTTAAGTAGGGGGTTGAATCCTGTCAATGTGCGTGTGTGAGACTGCCTTTGAGAGGAGTGGCCTTTTTGGAGACTGTGGAAATACATTAGGAGTGGTGAATACCTCTTTGCCGGGGGGAGGGGTGTATGTGTGTGATTTCCTTTGAAAAGAATAGCTTTTTTGGAGACTGTGAAAACACATTTTAAAAGAGGTCAATCCCTCTTCGGAAAGTCTGATGATTTCAGCATCCTACAAATATTCAAGGAGAACAGAAACCACCCAATAATGCATATAGCGTGCCGTGTTAATGCGTATTTCTCCAGTATCATAACATAGTTAAGTAGGGGGTTGAATCCTGTGAATGTGTTTGTGTGAGACTGCCTTTGAGAGGAGTGGCCTTTTTTTAGACTGTGGAAATACATTAGGAGTGGTGAATACCTCTTTGCCGGGGGGGGGGGTGTATGTGTGTGATTTCCTTTGAAAAGAATAGCTTTTTTGTAGACTGTGAAAACACATTTTAAAAGAGGTACATCCTTCTTCGGAAAGTCTAATGATGTCAGCATCCAACAAATATTCAAGGAGAACAGAAACCACCCAGTAATGCATATAGCGTGCCGTGTTAATGCGTATCTCTCCAGTATCATAACATAGTTAAGTAGGGGGTTGAATCCTGTCAATGTGTGTGTATTAGACTGCCTTTGAGAGGAGTGGCCTTTTTGGAGACTGTGGAAATACATTAGGAGTGGTGAATACCTCTTTGCCGGGGGGGGGGTGTATGTGTGTGATTTCCTTTGAAAAGAATAGCTTTTTTGGAGACTGTGAAAACACATTTTAAAAGAGGTACATCCCTTTTCGGAAAGTCTGATGATGTCAGCATCCTACAAATATTCAAGGAGAACAGAAACTACCCAGTAATGCATATAGCACGCCGTGTTAATGCGTATCTCTCCAGTATCATAACATAGTTAAGTAGGGGGTTGAATCCTGTGAATGTGTGTGTGTGAGACTGCCTTTGAGAGGAGTGGCCTTTTTGGAGACTGTGGGAATACATTAGGAGTGGTGAATACCTCTTTGCCAAGTGTGATGATGTCAGCATCCTACAAAAAGAGCATTGAAATGAATGCTTCCAGAAAAGCAAATCATGTGTTGTATTAATGCGTATTTCACTAGTGTCATAACATAGTCAGTGAGGGGTTTGAATCCTGCAAATGCCAAGTGCGTGAGTGTGGGGGGTGTGGATGTGTGTGATTTCCTTTGCGAGGAGTAGCCTTTTTGGAGACTATGAAAACACATTTTAAAAGAGGTACATCCCTCTTCGGAAAATCTAATGATGTCAGCATCCTACAAATATTCAAGGAGAACAGAAACCACCCAGTAATGCATATAGCGTGCCGTGTTAATGCGTATTTCTCCAGTATCATAACATAGTTAAGTAGGGGGTTGAATCCTGTCAATGTGTGTGTGTGAGACTGCCTATGAGAGGAGTGGCCTTTTTAGAGACTGTGGAAATACATTAGGAGTGGTGAATACCTCTTTGCCGGGGGGGGGGGGTGTATGTGTGTCATTTCCTTTGAAAAGAATAGCTTTTTTGGAGACTGTGAAAACACATTTTAAAAAAGGTACATCCCTCTTCGGAAAGTCTAATGATGTCAGCATCCTACAAATATTCAAGGAGAACAGAAACCACCCAGTAATGCATATAGCGTGCCGTGTTAATGCGTATCTCTCCAGTATCATAACATAGTTAAGTAGGGGGTTGAATCCTGTGAATGTGTGTGTGTGAGACTGCCTTTGAGAGGAGTGGCCTTTTTGGAGACTGTGGAAATACATTAGGAGTGGTGAATACCTCTTTGCCAAGTGTGATGATGTCAGCATCCTACAAACAGAGCATTGAAATGAATGCTTCCAAAAAAGCAAATCATGTGTTGTATTAATGCATATTTCACTAGTGTCATAACATAGTCAGTGAAGGGTTTGAATCCTGCAAATGCCAAGTGCGTGAGTGTGGGGGGTGTGGATGTGTGTGATTTCCTTTGAAAAGAATAGCTTTTTTGGAGACTGTGAAAACACATTTTAAAAGAGGTACATCCCTCTTCGGAAAGTCTAATGATGTCAGCATCCAACAAATATTCAAGGAGAACAAAAACCACCCAGTAATGCATATAGCGTGCCGTGTTAATTCGTATCTCTCCAGTATCATAACATAGTTAAGTAGGGGGTTGAATCCTGTCATTGTGTGTGTGTGAGACTGCCTTTGAGAGGAGTGGCCTTTTTGGAGACTGTGGAAATACATTAGGAGTGGTGAATACCTCTTTGCCAGGGGGGGGGGGGTGTATGTATGTGATTTCCTTTGAAAAGAATAGCTTTTTTGGAGACTGTGAAAACACATTTTAAAAGAGGTACATCCCTCTTCGGAAAGTCTAATGATGTCAGCATCCTACAAATATTCAGGGAGAACAGAAACCACCCAGTAATGCTTATAGCGTGCCGTGTTAATGCGTATCTCTCCAGTATCATAACATAGTTAAGTAGGGGGTTGAATCCTGTCAATGTGTGTGTGTGAGACTGCCTTTGAGAGGAGTGGCCTTTTTGGAGACTGTGGAAATACATTAGGAGTGGTGAATACCTCTTTGCCAGGGGGGGGGGGTGTAAGTGTGTGATTTCCTTTGAAAAGAATAGCTTTTTTGGAGACTGTGAAAACACATTTTAAAAGAGGTACATCCCTCTTCGGAAAGTCTAATGATGTCAGCATCCTACAAATATTCAAGGAGAACAGAAACCACCGAGTAATGCATATAGCGTGCCGTGTTAATGCGTATCTCTCCAGTATCATAACATAGTTAAGTAGGTGGTTGAATCCTGTGAATGTGTGTGTGTGAGACTGCCTTTGAGAGGAGTGGCCTTTTTGGAGACTGTGGAAATACATTAGGAGTGGTGAATACCTCTTTGCCAAGTGTGATGATGTCAGCATCCTACAGACAGAGCATTGAAATGAATGCTTCCAGAAAAGCAAATCATGTGTTGTATTAATGCGTATTTCACTAGTGTCATAACATAGTCAGTGAGGGGTTTGAATCCTGCAAATGCCAAGTGCGTGAGTGTGGGGGGTGTGGATGTGTGTGATTTCCTTTGATAAGAATAGCTTTTTTGGAGACTGTGAAAACACATTTTAAAAGAGGTACATCCCTCTTCGGAAAGTCTAATGATGTCAGCATCCTACAAATATTCAAGGAGAACAGAAACCACCCAGTAATGCATATAGCGTGCCGTGTTAATGCGTATCTCTCCAGTATCATAACATAGTTAAGTAGGGGGTTGAATCCTGTCAATGTGTGTGTGTGAGACTGCCTTTGAGAGGAGTGGCCTTTTTGGAGACTGTGGAAATACATTAGGAGTGGTGAATACCTCTTTGCCGGGGGGGGGGGGTGGTGTATGTGTGTGATTTCCTTTGAAAAGAATAGCTTTTTTGGAGACTGTGAAAACACATTTTAAAAGAGGTACATCCCTCTTCGGAAAGTCTAATGATGTCAGCATCCTACCAATATACAAGGAGAACAGAAACCACCCAGTAATGCATATAGCGTGCCGTGTTAATGTGTATCTCTCCAGTATCATAACATAGTTAAGTAGGGGGTTGAATCTTGTCAATGTGTGTGTGTGAGACTGCCTTTGAGAGGAGTGGCCTTTTTGGAGACTGTGGAAATACATTATGAGTGGTGAATACCTCTTTGCCGGGGGGGGGGGTGTATGTGTGTGATTTCCTTTGAAAAGAATAGCTTTTTTGGAGACTGTGAAAACACATTTTAAAAGAGGTACATCCCTCTTCGGAAAGTCTAATGATGTCAGCATCCTACAAATATTCAAGGAGAACAGAAACCACCGAGTAATGCATATAGCGTGCCGTGTTAATGCGTATCTCTCCAGTATCATAACATAGTTAAGTAGGGGGTTGAATCCTGTCAATGTGTGTGTGTGAGACTGCCTTTGAGAGGAGTGGCCTTTTTGGAGACTGTGGAAATACATTAGGAGTGGTGAATACCTATTTGCCGGGGGGGGGGGTGTATGTGTGTGATTTCCTTTGAAAAGAATAGCTTTTTTGGAGACTGTGAAAACACATTTTAAAAGAGGTACATCCCTCTTCGGAAAGTCTGATGATGTCAGCATCCTACAAATATTCAAGGAGAACAGAAACCACCCAGTAATGCATATATCATGCCATGTTAATGCGTATCTCTCCAGTATCATAACATAGTTAAGTAGGGGGTTGAATCCTGTGAATGTGTGCGTGTGAGACTTCCTTTGAGAGGAGTGGCCTTTTTGGAGACTGTGGAAATACATTAGGAGTGGTGAATACCTCTTTGCCAAGTGTGATGATGTCAGCATCCTACAAACAGAGCATTGAAATGAATGCTTCCAGAAAAGCAAATCATGTGTTGTATTAATGCGTATTTCACTAGTGTCATAACATAGTCAGTGAGGGGTTTGAATCCTGCAAATGCCAAGTGCGTGAGTGTGGGGGGTGTGGATGTGTGTGATTTCCTTTGCGAGGAGTAGCCTTTTTGGAGACTGTGAAAACACATTTTAAAAGAGGTACATCCCTCTTCTGAAAGTCTAATGATGTCAGCATCCTACAAATATGCAAGGAGAACAGAAACCACCCAGTAATGCATATAGCGTGCCGTGTTAATGCGTATCTCTCCAGTATCATAACATAGTTAAGTAGGGGGTTGAATCCTGTCAATGTGTGTGTGTGAGACTGCCTTTGAGAGGAGTGGCCTTTTTGGAGACTGTGGAAATACATTAGGAGTGGTGAATACCTCTTTAGCGGGGGGGGGGGGGTGTATGTGTGTGATTTCCTTTGAAAAGAATAGCTTTTTTGGAGACTGTGAAAACACATTTTAAAAGAGGTACATCCCTCTTCGGAAAGTCTAATGATGTCAGCATCCTACAAATATTCAAGGAGAACAGAAACCACCCAGTAATGCATATAGCGTACCGTGTTAATGCGTATCTCTCCAGTATCATAACATAGTTAAGTAGGGGGTTGAATCCTGTCAATGTGGGTGTGTGAGACTGACTTTGAGAGGAGTGGCCTTTTTGGAGAATGTGGAAATACATTAGGAGTGGTGAATACCTCTTTGCCGGGAGGGGGGGGGTGTATGTGTGTGATTTCCTTTGAAAAGAATAGCTTTTTTGGAGACTGTGAAAACACATTTTAAAAGAGGTACATCCCTCTTCGGAAAGTCTAATGATGTCAGCATCCTACAAATATTAAGGAGAACTGAAACCACCCAATAATGCATATAGCGTGCCGTGTTAATGCATATCTCTCCAGTATCATAACATAGTTAAGTAGCGGGTTGAATCCTGTCAATGTGTGCGTGTGTGACTGCCTTTGAGAGGAGTGGCCTTTTTGGAGACTGTGGAAATACATTAGGAGTGGTGAATACCTCTTTGCCAGGGGTGGGGGTGTATGTGTGTGATTTCCTTTGAAAAGAATAGCTTTTTTGGAGACTGTGAAAACACATTTTAACAGAGGTACATCCCTTTTCGGAAAGTATAATGATGTCAGCATCCTACAAATATTCAAGGAGAACAGAAACCACCCAGTAATGCATATAGCGTTGCCGTGTTAATGCGTATATCTCCAGTATCATAACATAGTTAAGTAGTGGGTTGAATCCTATCAATGTGTGTGTGTGAGACTGCCTTTGAGAGGAGTGGCCTTTTTGGAGACTGTGGAAATACATTAGTAGTGGTGAATACCTCTTTGCCAGGGAGGGGGGGGTGTATGTGTGTGATTTCCTTTGAAAAGAATAGCTTTTTTGGAGACTGTGAAAACACATTTTAAAAGAGGAACATCCCTCTTCGGAAAGTCTAATGATGTCAGCATCCTACAAATATTCAAGGAGGATAGAAACCACCCAGTAATGCATATAGCGTGCCGTGTTAATGCGTATCTCTCCAGTATCATAATATAGTTAAGTAGGGGGTTGAATCCTGTCAATGTGTGTGTGTGAGACTGCCTTTGAGAGGAGTGGCCTTTTTGGAGACTGTGGAAATACATTAGGAGTGGTGAATACCTCTTTGCCAGGGGGGGTGGGGTGTATGTGTGTGATTTCCTTTGAAAAGAATAGCTTTTTTGGAGACTGTGAAAACACATTTTAAAAGAGGTACATCCCTCTTCGGAAAGTCTAATGATGTCAGCATCCTACAAATATTCAAGGAGAACAGAAACCACCCAGTAATGCATACAGCGTGCGGTTAATGCGTATCTCTCCAGTATCATAACATAGTTAAGTAGGGGGTTGAATCCTGTCAATGTGTGTGTGTGAGACTGCCTTTGAGAGGAGTGGCCTTTTTGGAGACTGTGGAAATACATTAGGAGTGGTGAATACCGGGGGGGGGGGGTGTATGTGTGTGATTTCCTTTGAAAAGAATAGCTTTTTTGGAGACTGTGAAAACACATTTTAAAAGAGGTACATCCCTCGTCGGAAAGTCTGATGATGTCAGCATCCTACAAATATTCAAGGAGAACAGAAACCACCCAGTAATGCATATAGCATGCCGTGTTAATGCGAATCACTCCAGTCTCATAACATATTTAAGTAGGGGGTTGAATCCTGTGAATGTGTGTGTGTGAGACTGCCTTAGAGAGGAGTGGCCTTTTTGGAGACTGTGGAAATACATTAGGAGTGGTGAATACCTCTTTGCCAAGTGTGATGATGTCAGCATCCTACAAACAGAGCATTGAAATGAATGCTTCCAGAAAAGCAAATCATGTGTTGTATTAATGCATATTTCACTAGTGTCATAACATAGTCAGTGAGGGGTTTGAATCCTGCAAATGCCAAGTGCGTGAGTGTGGGGGGTGTGGATGTGTGTGATTTCCTTTGAAAAGAATAGCTTTTTTGGAGACTGGGAAAACACATTTTAAAAGAGGTACATCCCTCTTTGGAAAGTCTAATGATGTCAGCATCCTATAAATATTCAAGGAGAACAGAAACCACCCAGTAATGCATATAGCGTGCCGTGTTAATGCGTATCTCTCCAGTATCATAACATAGTTTAGTAGGGGGTTGAATCCTGTCAATGTGTGTGTGTGAGACTGCCTTTGAGAGGAGTGGCCTTTTTGGAGACTGTGGAAATACATTAGGAGTTGTGAATACCTCTTTGCCGGGGGGGGGGGGTGTATGTGTGTGATTTCCTTTGAAAAGAATAGCTTTTTTGTAGACTGTGAAAACACATTTTAAAAGAGGTACATCCCTCTTCGGAAAGTCTAATGATGTCAGCATCCTACAAATATTCAAGGAGAACAGAA
Organism: Protopterus annectens; assembly: GCF_019279795.1. Classification (NCBI taxonomy): domain Eukaryota; kingdom Metazoa; phylum Chordata; order Ceratodontiformes; family Protopteridae; genus Protopterus; species Protopterus annectens. The sequence goes on along the minus strand of NC_056725.1, from coordinate 1,501,101,492 downwards.
ACCACCCAGTAATGCATATAGCGTGCAGTGTTAATGTGTATCTCTCCAGTATCATAACATAGTTAAGTAGGGGGTTGAATCCTGTCAATGTGTGTGTGTGAGACTGCCTTTGAGAGGAGTGGCCTTTTTGGAGACTGTGGAAATACGTTAGGAGTGGTGAATACCTCTTTGCCGGGGGGGGGGGGGCGGTGTATGTGTGTGATTTCCTTTGAAAAGAATAGATTTTTTGGTGACTGTGAAAACACATTTTAAAAGAGGTACATCCCTCTTCAGAAAGTCTGATGATGTCAGCATCCTACAAATATTCAAGGAGAACAGAAACCACCCAGTAATGCATATAGCGTGCCGTGTTAATGCGTATCTCTCCAGTATCATAACATAGTTAAGTAGGGGGTTGAATCCTGTGAATGTGTGTGTGTGAGACTGCCTTTGAGAGGAGTGGCCTTTTTGGAGACTGTGGAAAACACATTTTAAAAGAGGTACATCCCGCTTCGGAAAGTCTAATGATGTCAGCATCCTACAAATATTCAAGGAGAACAGAAACCACCCAGTAATGTATATAGCGTGCCGTGTTAATGTGTATCTCTCCAGTATCATAATATAGTTAAGTAGGTGGTTGAATCCTGTCAATGTGTGTGTGTGAGACTGCCTTTGAGAGGAGTGGCCTTTTTGGAGACTGTGGAAATACATTAGGAGTGGTGAATACCTCTTTGCCAGGGGTGGGTGTATGTGTGTGATTTCCTTTGAAAAGAATAGCTTTTTTGGAGACTGTGAAAACACATTTTAAAAGAGGTGCATCCCTCTTCGGAAAGTCTGATGATGTCAGCATCCTACAAATATTCAAGGAGAACAGAAACCACCCAGTAATGCATATAGCGTGCCGTGTTAATGCGTATCTCTCCAGTATCATAACATAGTTAAGTAGGGGGTTGAATCCTGTGAATGTGTGTGTGTGAGACTGCCTTTGAGAGGAGTGGCCTTTTTGGAGACTGTGGAAATACATTAGGAGTGGTGAATACCTCTTTGTCAAGTGTGATGATGTCAGCATTCTACAAACAGAGCATTGAAATGAATGCTTCCAGAAAAGCAAATCATGTGTTGTATTAATGCGTATTTCACTAGTGTCATAACATAGTCAGTGAGGGGTTTGAATCCTGCAAATGCCAAGTGCGTGAGTGTGGGGGGTGTGGAAGTGTGTGATTTCCTTTGCGAGGAGTAGCCTTTTTGGAGACTGTGAAAACACATTTTAAAAGAAGTACATCCCTCTTTGGAAAGTCTGATGATGTCAGCATCCTACATATATTCAAGGAGAACAAAAACCACCCAGTAATATATATAGCATGCCATATTAATGCGTATCTCTCCAGTATCATAACACAGGTAGGTAGGAGTTTGAATCCTGTAAATGTGTGTGTGTGAGACTGCATTTGTGAGGAGTGGCCTTTTTGGAGACTGTGGAATTACATTAGGGGTGGTGAATACCTCTTTGCCAAGTGTGGTGATGTCAGCATCCTACAAATAGAGCATTGGAAACGCATGCTCCCAGTAACACAAATAGCACGGCGTGTTAATGCGTATTTCACTAATATCATAACATAGTCAGCTAGGGGTTTGAATCCTGTAAATGCCAAGAGTGTGTGTGCAGATGGTGTGCATGTGTGTGATTTCCTTTGAGAGGAGTAGCCTTTTTGGAGACTGTGAAAACACATTTTAAAAGAGATACATCCCTCTTTGGATGATGTCAGCATCCTACAAATATTCAACGAGAACAAAAAACACCCGATAATGCATATAGCGTGCCGTGTTAATGCGTGTTTTTCTAGTATCATAACATAGTTAGGTAGGGGTTTGAATCCTGCAAATGGTGTGTGTGTCTGTGACTGCTTTTGAGAGGAGTGGCCTTTTTGGAGACTGTGGAAATACATTAGGAGTGGTGAATACCTCTTTGCCAAGTGTGATGATGTCAGCATCCTACAAATAGAGAATTGGAAAACAAATACTTCTAATAAAGCAAATAGCACATTGCGTTAATGCGTATCTCACTAGTATCATAACATAGTCAGCTAGGGGTTTGAATCCTGCAAATGCCAAGTGTGTGTGTGGAGGGGGTGTGTGATTTCCTTTGAGAAGAGTATCCTTTTTGGAGACTGTGAAAACACATTTTAAAAGAGGTAAATCCCTCTTCGGAAAGTCTGATGATGTCAGCATCCTACAAATATTCAAGGAGAACAGTAACCATCTTGTAATGCATATAGTGTTCTGTGTTAATGCGTATCTCTCCCATATCATAACATAGTTAAGTAGAGGTTTGAATCCTACAAATACTATGTGCGTGTGTAAGATTGCCTTTGAGAGGAGTGACCTTTTTGGAGACTGTGGAAATACATTAGGAGTGATGAATACCTCTTTGCCAAGTGTGATGATGTCAGCATCCTACAAATAGAGCTTTGGAAATAAATGCTCCCAGTAAAGCAAATAGCACATCATGTTAATGCGTATCTCACTAGTGTCATAACATAGTCAGGCAGGGGTTTGAGTCCTGAAAAGTGTGTGTCTGCCAGTGTGCCATGTTAATATGTACCTCTCCAATATCAGAACATAATTAGGTAGGGGTTTAAATCCTGCAAAAGCTGAGTGTTAATGTGTGTGTGTGAAACTGCCTTTGAGAGGAGTGGTCTTTTTGGAGACTGTGGAAATACATTAGTAGTGGTGAATACCTCTTTGCCAAGTGTGATGATGTCAGCATCCTACAAATAGAGCTTTGGAAATAAATGCTCCCAGTAAAGCAAATAATGTGTTGTGTTGATGTGTGTCTCACTAGTGTCATAACATAATCAGGTAGGGGTTTGAGTCCTGCAAATGCCAAGTGTGTGTGGGGGTGGGGTGTGTGTATGTGTGTGATTTCCTTTCAGAGGAGTAGCCTTTTTGGAGACTGTGAAAACACGTTTTAAAAGAGGTACATCCCTCTTCGGAAAGTCTGATGATGTCAGCATCCTACAAATATTCAAGGAGAACAAAAACCACCCAGTAATGCATATAGCATGCCGTGTTAATACGCAGCTCTCTCATATCAAAACATAGGTAGGGGTTTGAGTCCTGCAAACGCTTAGTGTGTGTGCCACAGGTGGTCAATGCCGTGTGGGTTTTGCTTTTACTACAGTATGACATATGTTTCAAACAGTATGTGCATTGCACACATCGGTTATCTGCTTGTCAAGTAGATTTGTGTACATGTGACCTCAATCAGTACATAGGTGTGAAGCCTGCATACTACATGAATACATTTGTAAACTTCGACAGATTGTGCCGCTGCTTCTCAGATCTTAGGCCACATATGTATGTCTGCATCAAGACCTGCCAATGTAGTGATCCGTGGCCAAGGACATCCCTGCCACACACACCCATGACACATACTATAGAGTACTGTGAGTGAGGGTAATTACTGGGGTATATGTCAGACATGTTCATACACAACAACGACTGGCAATAATGGACAGTCATGATAGGTGTGCACCAGCCCTGTGGATATGCATGCAGTCCCCTAATGTGTTATATGAAACACCGAGGGACCCCACAATACCTATGGATATGTGGATACCAAGGGACAGATGACATAACATGTGTCTGTCTGTACACATTGGTACCCAACAAACATGTTCAGGGCTACCACCTAAGTGGTACTGTTGGGATAGTATGTATAGTAAATGTGGATGACTATGCCATAGATGGTGTACTGCTATACAGCATGTATTGGACAACAGGTATCTGTCTGTATGATACCCTTGTGTAGGATATGCATCCCATCCGGGGAATGCAGTGTAGGCCAATGCATGCATTTCCAGATGTGGATGGACATATCCCTAGTATGTTTCCATGTACTGAAGAGGGCTTTATGCCACACAGGTGTGGTTCCAGGAATGTGTGGTGGTCAATACCACTGGTTACTGTTATAGTATAGTACTGGAAGGATCCAAATGTTACTGAGTTCCCTACAACTGTGAGTCATTTGTCAGGACAACATCTAATGATTGGTTATAGTCATGCTGTTGAGGTGGTGTATACTGCCAGACTGCAGATCATTGACAGATATCAACGGTATCACCCACAGCATAGTGCCAACCCATGTCATACACACATGTGTACCCATGTTAGTACATATCTGTAGTAGAATGCATACTGGCCAACGAAAGATACCATGTGATGTTAACAATGTGTAGAACAGGGTATGTCGCACATCCCACGTGTCTACTATGCACATACATGCAGACAGTGCGCACACACCATGTTCACAGATGTACACCCGCTAATTTGTAATGCACACATCACACACGTACTGTCCACTCACTAACACAAGCTGGCAACACTGTACACTTCAGCCAAGTGGTACATGGGTGGACAATACATACTCAGACCTAACACTGGTGTAAACAATGCTACAATGACTATCAGAGCTGTGATGCATAATGCCTGCTCAGATATACCTACAATGATATCAGTACACCTTCCTGTTGGCAACCTGCTACTATTGCTACACTGCTATAATGTCACCCTGTGCATCAGAACCATGTTAGCCTATTCCTGCATCAATGTGACAGATGACAGGAGGTGGCACAGGTGTCATCATATGCACAGGGTGTATTGTAGGTTTGTCAGAGCCCGACATTGACCCATCCAATCGGCATGTCTGTGTGTGTGTGTGTGTGTGTGTGTGTGTGTGTGTGTGTGTGTGTGTGTGTGTGTGTGTGTGTGTGGGACAACAGTACTGCATGGGCCAATGTTGATGTAATGTGTGTGTGTATGTGTGAGCCCTAGTTGTATGGTAAATGTGTGTGTGCCTGCATGCACACAACTCCACCATGTAGCTGCCATATACGGGCAGTTGTGGGACAGCAACAGACTGTACCTGCTAGGCCATACAGATCACTGTCTGCGGCCATGGACACCGTACTTGTGCCTAGCAGGGGTGCTACGGGCAGTATCAGGTACCAACCCTGACTGGGTGCTATCATCAGAGGCAGAGGTATGATGACTGGACCCATGTCCCTGCTGGGACTGGCCAGCACCACGTGCACATGGTCTAGTAGGACAGTCAATGGACAGGCCAGCCCCAGCATTGCTGGGGCTGGTACTGCCACTATGGGAGCGGTTGTGATCCGTGGTCCGTCCGTGACGACTGCCAGCTGATGCTGTTGCTGGCGTGCATCCACGTCAGCTTCTCATCCTTCCCACATGGTCCTGGCTCATGGCTAACACATTGTGGAGGACATCTAATGTCTCCCTCCAATGGCTATCAATGACCTTGGTGTAATTCCGTATGGCACCGGCAAGGTCACAGATGCTGTCATTGATAGCAGTGTAATGGGCCCTCAGCACCCTTAGTCCCTGTTGGGTGTACCGTTCCATACATGCCTGTGCCTGCATTACAGCCCGGAACATACTGGAGGTTGTAATACCTCCGGGGGCATGTCTGCCAGGGGCAATACTTTCAGTGGTGCTCCCCGAGAACCCCTGGACATCCGCCTATGTGGCACCATTCCGGTAATCTGGCTATGGCTGCTGTGAGGGGATGCACATGCCATAGGTACCACAATCTCCTGGTCAATGCCAACTGTATGCTGTCCCTCAGCTACGGCCATTGGTGATGAGGGATGTATTGGCAGTATGAATATGCGCATAGATGGGGTTGACCGCTGTGTACTGTCGATTGGTGGACCAACGACAGACCCCGTCAGACCTTCCTGTGCCACAATACATGTCTCATCATCTCCACTATTAGTGGTGGTGACATCAGGCTCTCTGCTGCATTCAGCCACGCCTAACACAGTACCTGTGGAAGGAAGACAGGAAACGCACTTTACAATCTGTACATGATGTTAGCACACATGCACGCATGCACACATGAACACATGCACACATGCACACATGAACACATGCACACATGCACACATGAACACATGAACACATGCACACATGAACACATGCACATATGAACACATGCACACATGCACACATGCACACATGAACATATGAATACATGCACACATGCCATGCACACATGCACACATGCACCCATGCACACATGTACACATGAACACATGAACACATGCACACATGCACACATGAGAACATGAACACATGCACACATGCACACGTGCACACATGCACAGAAATACACTGCTCACCACAGCACATACACACACACCAGCAATCCAACACATACACAATAGTGGGTGATGGTGGGTGATAGTATCACAAGGCAAACAGTCACCACACATGTGTCAGCAGGCAGACCATGTGTTGCTCAACACCATGCAGTGCAAGTGTAGACAGTCCTATCTAATGACATTATACATGGCTTTGATGCATGTGTGTAGTTGTTCAGTGATTGGCTACACCCTGGAACACAATGTGGACATGGACACAACATTGCTGTGCAAGTATTATCTGCTCTGCAATGTCATGTGCACCATCACTCAATGGTATACATACCATGGCTGCATGTGTTATCTGTGTGACACATAGATTGCCATGTCTGATGACAGTGTCTGTGTCCATATCACATAATAGTGGGCACAGGTGTAGCAAATGCATGCAATGTACAAACATGGGATGAGTGGTGCATGTAGACATGAAGGAATCCCAATGCACGACATGGACATTGCACAGTGGTTATGGTGCTTGTGGGACATATTGCAAATATGTTGTTGCCAGCCATGACATGGAAAGCTACACGACTGCAACATTAAACACCACACATACCCAATGTGTGTCATGTGACCTATACACCCAATAGCATTCCAGGACATATATGTGACTCTTTGTACAGATGGTGACTGTTGTGCAAAATGTGTATACTAGCATATGTAAGCACACACACAGCATGCTATGCATGGTGTGTATAGGTGCAAATGTTTGCACACACAGAACAATGAGGTGCACAGCAAAGACTGCTATGTGCAGTACTCTGGTCACTGTAACTGGATGGGGTGTAATACCATGTGCCATCATCATCATCATGCATCTTGTGGTCACTCACGGCTACTATTGTGTGACAGACCACTGCCTAGCATGCTGTACCTGAACTGCAGTTCCGTGGATATGTTCACTATTACACAGACACTTTGTACATGGGTGTATGAGGTGCCCAGTATAGATCATTGCCTAACATGACTTTGTTATGTGTTGAAGAGTGTTGCACAGCCCCATGATAGGCCTCTACCCCTGAGGTACATCATGTGTGTGTGGATGACATGTGGGATACTGACGTGTGACCTTACAGCAGCTGTGTGTTTATGCCATATGTAGCATGACTTTGTGTAGTGCATGTGATAAATGTCTTATGTTGTGTACAGGTGTTGCAACTATGCCTATCAAATGTGCAGTATGGGGTTGCCACAACTGTGTGTCATGCTCTGTGTATTGCATGTCATTGAGGCAGCTACTGACATTACTGAGCTGTGCAACGTCTCACAGCAAACATGCACGGCATGCATTATGCATAGGTGTGTTACGTGTACATGGCCTACACCTCACCTATGACATGCATATTTCATTACCAACATTGCAGGTATAACACACTCACCAGCATGGATTGGCTGCCCTGCCGTCACACCAGAGGGATGTACGAGAATATGAAAGGGTTCATCAATGGCCACAACTGTGGCATTGCTACAGTGGGTATGCTAAACTGCAGTACAGCAACAGTCAACAGTCACAGGTTTAGGGATATTATACAAACTATCCATATTGCACAACAGTAGACAGTGGAACTGCTAAACACTCAGTACACATCTCACGTACACATAATCTAACAATACAGTTAACTGTAGTCTACAGATAGGGCATATTACCTGCTTGCTCCAGGTGGATGTGCTGGGTGACTCCAGCATCCATTACAACACGTCAGAGGTTGCTGTAGCTGTTGTCCAGGAGCCACCATGCTTAGGAGCAGCTCCTCCACTCTGGTGAGGGGGGGATGAATGGCCACCCCACCACCTGTGGCAAGCTGCTATCTTTGGATATCAGACGCATGCCGCTGGACTTGTCTAATTAAATCACTGCAGTGATGGCATACCTGCTCATATGTCCGGTTATGCATGCCTATGTCATTTACCTGACTAACAAGTTCCTGCCACAGTGCAGTCTGCTCCTGCTGGTGCTGGCTGCTTCTGGAGAAGAGCATAGTGTACTGCTGCAAAAGGCCGTTGACTATCACCTCTTCCTCGTCCGCTGTGTAAGCTGGGTTGCATTGGTGGGCCATCTGGCTGAAAAAGATATGAACAATATGTGTGCGAGTGTCCTGTGGCACACTTTACACCTTTACCCACAGATATCACTTTACTGACAAATATACCATCCTATTGTCTGTCAGTGGTTACACACGTTCAATAACACTTATTGGTTCTCAGGCCACAACTAACTAACACTGCCTGGCAGACTCTATATATCACACCACTATACAACAGTACCCGACATACTGTTTGTGACACATTGCACAACCTCAAGACAGGGGTGTATATCACACCAATGCACGAACAGAGATGTCATCCATTGCAATGGATGTAAAGTACAGGTACAGTAGTACCAATCAAACACCCTAGTCATTGATGCCATAGCCCTGCCTAACATATGTGTCCAGTTGTTACTATAGGTGGCATACTGCTGTAACAGACTATATATGTTGCTGGATACACACGTTAACCCTGTAACACACATATGATTGCAGCCATTGTACAGGCATAATCACACACACATCAGGCAAACATACAACGCACCACTGTATGCCAACACAGATGAGCATTATCTGTGTACCATATGGTGCTGTGTGCCACTACTTACACACCCTTATGCCTGCAGTCTGTCCTCTGTGCAGACTACAGGAAACACACATGACAGTGTTTCCAAGCAATGTGAACGCACACCATACTGTGCTGTTTAGCCCTACAGCTTCAGGTAGTACTACAGTTCATATTGGTGATGGATTCACCAGCAGTACCACTCACTAAGCATACATGTATTGCTTTAGCCTACAATGAGACACCACATTCGTCAACAGAGAACTATGTCACATCATATGCCGTACTACTATGTCTGCCTAACAGTACATTACACATCAGTTGCTGTCCTCACAGCTAGGATAGGCACTACCATGTCAGATACAACATCACACTAAGCTATCACACATTTACAAACCTTGCACACATTCAGCGTTACACTTATTCAACCTCACATAGCAGCTATTGCATTAAGTACATGTGTGAGTGCATAGTGTCATAGGTAGGTAATATGCTATTGGCCCTAGGGCCTACGGCAGCCTAGCCATATGCTACCCTGGCCTTTGACACACATGTACTTTGATTTCACTTGCCCCTGCCAACCTGAACCACAGAGGTGTTTCCTGGGGTGTATTAACAATCTCCCACACAATCATCAGGGGTATTTATAACAACTGCTAAGGAGGAGCCTTGTTTGCTATTGCTATGCGGTCTATTCCGGTGTATGGCATATGTCTGAGATGGGAACCTATCCCTCCAGCATGTGCTGTTTAGTGAGCCGACAAGGTTTAGGGCCCTAGAGCGTGTATCCCCGAGGGATTGAGATATGTTGCCATGGTGGTTGTCACCCAGCTATGTGTGTGACATACCTCTGTATGTCCGGCAGAGGTCACCACTGTGAGGCCAGTATGCAATACAGTGTAGTTGTGGTTTTGTGAGTCAGTCTGCATAGGGCATCTGTTTGCGGACAGTATTACCCTTTGGGAGGTCTGTCTGTGGCCTGTTCACCTGGTGTAGTTGTCATGTGAAGTACATACCACACAGGGCATTGTGATGAGTAGAGGGGAACTCTACCCTATACTTCCATAGATGACACATACTACACAGACAGATTACAGGTGTAGTGTGGCACTGTCTTCAACAAAGTGGAGGCTACTGTCCACCTGTGTCCCATGTTCCCTTATCACACCTTCACTGTTAGGTAGATCTCTGCCTATGTGGTAGTTACTGGGTACACTGTTTTGGGAAGGTGGGATGGCACTGTAGTATCAACACTTGTCTACAGTCCATGTCTTGTTCACCACACACCAGTTGCGGTACATATGACCCTGTGTCTCTCTGTCTCTCTCTCTCACTCTATATATATATATATATATATATATATATATATATATATATATATATATATATATATATATATATATATATGCATATCTATACACATACATGTACACATCCATTGCTGTACACATGGATGTATATATAGGCATATGTACAGTCCACCTTTCATGGTGGGGATATCACTTATTCAACAAGTGTGGGATGTACAGGTATTTGATTACATTGCACAGTGTTGTGCAGAATGCATGTGGGTGTCCTCAGCTCTTGCAGCATTAGCAGGCCTCACTGTCTGTAACACATCAGATCTGACAAATCTGTCCCACAGCATTGAACCACCACATGACATATATCAACAATACCATAGCTGGCCTTAGGCATAGGCCTACTGGGCGGCCATCTAGGGTGCCACTCTAGCAGGGGTGCTTTTCCACTATTTATGTGGACACAAGGATGGGGGCACCAGGAAGTGTGGTAGGGTGCGCCATGGGGCCCTTTTGCCTAGGGCATCAGTTGACCTAAGGCCACTTCTGCACACTGCATGCTGTCTTCTAGGCCACACACTACTACCTACAGGATATATGCACATATCAACCTTCACTGACAGATAGCTGTCCACCCTTCACTAACAGTTGCAGTATGTCCCTTGCCCTATGCACATGTGTAGATACAGATAGATACATACTGCTGCCACACATGGATGATTTGCAGTGTGTAGAGTACTCTTCAGGAACATCTACAACATGCCAACACATACATTTGAGTTACATACCTTACCTTTGTATTTCCCTGCTCCGTGTGTTACGGTTTCGTAATTTTTTTATTGGTGGTTTGTTTGGGCTTTTTGCCCTCTATTTAACCTTCAGTCTCTGTTTCTCCCTCTCTTCTGTCTCTGTCTCAGTCTGTGTCCGTGTCTCTCTCTCTCTCTCTCACTCTCTATCTCACAACACCTGCAATGATATAATTGCATGTGTGGACTGCAGGTACAGCCTGTTTTTCTAGGTATCTACACTTGTGCATGTGACAGCCTCTGCACCAATTGCTGCCCACCATTCAGTAATTGCATGCAGCCTACTGTTTGGTGATTGCATTACTCACTGTGATTGCAGCCCACTGCTATAAAATGCTAGGTTAGGCAGGCGTAGCCCTTTCAGATTTCAAAGGTGGGGCCCATTCTTGCTTGCTCTGGACACCGTTGTGTCAGCCTGAAGGTTGGTATATGTCTCTTATCTGATGCTAGTGTTGTAGCCAGTTATATGCATGTTGTACTCATACCTGCATGTTGCTGCTTCCAGTACACACATCTCAGTGTAGACATGTATGCACCCCTCCAAATGCTAACACAGGATACATGGGAGTATGTACTTTTTTCACTTACACAATTAACTGCCATACAAATGTGGTTATTGCACTGCATTCCTGTGGCCAGTATTTATCCTGTTCTGATAATGTGTGGTGTTTGTAAGGTGCTACTGTAACATTATTCCCTGCTAGGATGGCTGGTTCTCCTTTCAGAGTCATGTCATGCAATTCCACAACCACTGCTGGTAAAGACCCACAGAAAAGGGTTTGTGTTATACTATCCCTAATTTCCATTTACATTCCCTCATTGTAATGCATGATATATTTATTTCAGAACTAAGTTATTTGTATATCTGCTGTGGCTTAGTGGTAATTCATGCAGTCTATTGTGTCAATGGTCTGGGTTTCGAGTCTGGTAGAGGTTTTTTATTTTGCTGCTCAGCAGAACAAGGCCCCTGCCATAGAGTGACTAAGGCACTTTTAAGCAGTAGTAAGCGGGTTTGCGTGGGTTTGCCTGACGCTTAGCTAAGCGTGCACACATGCGCACACTCACTTAATCCCATTTACTACTGCTTAAAAGTGCTTACTCCCGCTAACCCCCGCGCTAATTTCTTTGAAAGAAAAGAAAATAGGGAGATAGGAAAGTGGTGAAAAAGGGGGCAGAGAGAGGGAAAGACAGTGAGAAAACAAGATCGGGATGTGCAGGACGGGTGTAGGGAAGGTCCATAGCTGCCCATTTCTTTACCAGCAACAGCTGTGCATATGTTGAAAAATTGGAGTGAAATTTGAAACCTTCCACCCCTGAGAGAGGGGTGAGGACAACATAGTTTGTTGTACTGCCAATTAGAATTATCAGTGTACATGTCCAATGGACATGTGTGCGAAATGGGAATCTATGTATGGGGCGTAATTGTTTCTCGGGTACAGATTGCCCTTTTTGTTTTTTTGTTTTTTTTTTTCAGGGGAGAGTGGAAAGTGAGGTAGAGGAAGTAGGTATATTTGGGGTGATAGGTTGGGTAGGTAAACAGACAAGACAAACAAGACACATACAGGGGTGGAGTATGACACATGGGGTGGGTGAACACAATTGATGGGGATGGATGTTTGGAAATCGCAAGCCCATGAGCCCACAGATGGTAACAGTGGGACTAAAATCCCCATCCATGGGCAGTCACCACTGGAACTTCACAGACCCGAGGGTTGCTGTGCTGGGGGCTGCATAGGAGTGGCAGGCTCACCCGTGAGTCGCGCCACTCTCGCCTCAAGCTGGCGTAGGGGATCAGTGACTAAACGCTGGATCTCCCTATGCACCACAACCCAGACCCTTTATAGGGTAACAGGAGGCCTTTCTCTGCCCACGCTTGCAGGGGGGGATGAGCCCCATCCCCTGCAGTGCTTCCACCCGAAGGTGACACAGGACCTATGGAGGAGGGTGGCCCGGGCTGGGCACCAGACCTGCTGGTGCCAGGTACAACTGCCAGCTTAGGTGGGACAGGTGGGTCCGCTGGGACCGGCCTTCCCATATGTTCTGTGATTAGGCGTGTTTAATTACAACATAGACAACAGCATTCTAAGTTAGGTGTAACAGCATACAGTAATATTCCCATTAACCCAACACACCAGGGTTACAACAGTTGAACAGCAAGCATAACACATGCATGTATTGAACAACAGTGGACATTCCAACAGCATGCAGGGATGATTGGTGGCAACAGGCCACCAAGATTGTGGTGTTTTAACAGGGGACATGCATCAAAGTAAGTGCAGATTTTATATAACAATAGGACATACGTCCCAACAAATGTTATGAGATTAGACATACCCATTGAGGTGTGGAATTGCATTGTTTATGCACATGGAGTAGGGTGTAAAAAGAAACCTCCAATAACATCTTATTAGTACTTTAACTGTACACTACATTCCTATTGACTGCAGGTGTATATCCCCTACATGTATTCTTACACTAGGCAACATGCATTTGATTGTGTTATGGGTTTTGCTACTTCATGATATACCTGGCCTATATCTGACATGGTAACTGTCCAGGATGCAGATGTTACTGGTACATACTTGTATTAAATTGACTTGTTTATGTATGTGTACATCTGGATGTGTTCACATGGCTTTTTCACTTGTTTTCTACACAACCCTACTTTTCAGGTAACACACTTAAGTTTCTGGGGAACACCTTGACAGGCTACTCGTGTGCCAGATTTACCTATGCATGTCAGCCATTTCACAACTGTTTAGGACTGTTGCATACTTCACAGCTACTGGCACTTCCTTCATCCACTTTATATGGGACTGCACTACTGGGGGTTGTCAGCACTTACTACAACAGTGTAACATTTCTTCACTGCAAGGGTACAACAACATTTCTGAGTAACTGGCACATACACACTGCAAGTATTATACCTTTCTTATTTACATTAAAACTCTTTTCTACAGGCTCTCTCCTGTATTTGACATTACACTGCATACAATACACCTATTCAGGAAATGGTATACCTTTATTGATATGTTACAAGACTGTTTTACAGGCTCACTCACATTTTATCTATGACAGTGCATGCAGAGATAGCATTCCAGACATGTTTTTGCTTTATTCATGGGTTACTACACTCTATTCCTACCTATCTGACTTATGATATGTAACAGTACATGCAGATGATTTATTCAGGGAATGAATGTTTTATACTTCACAGCTACTGCCACTTCCTTCATCCACTTCCTATGGGACTGCACAACTGTGGGTTGACAGCACCTAATACAACAGTACTATTTATTATTTCAAGGGTACAAGAACATTTCATAGTAAATGACACAGACACACTCCGAGTTTTATACCTTTATTAATTACATTAAACACTCTTTTCTACAGGCTCTCTCCTTTACTTGCTATTACAGTGCATACGGAAGACATATTCAGGACATATTATACCTTTCTTGATAAGTTACAACACTCTTTTTCAGGTCTGCTCACTTATATGTTATGACAATACATGCAGGGATAGTATTCCAGAATAATTTTAGCTTGATTGGTGGGTTAGTACACTCAATTTCTGGCTCACTGATGTATGTTATATAACAGTACATGCAGAGTATTTAATCAGGACATTTTATTGCTGTATTATTGGGCTTAAACACTTTTTGCCTGCTCACTCACATATATCATGTAACAATACATGCAAAATATTTACTAACCTGCCTGGTGGCGCAGCCTTAGCAGCCTATCTGCATAGACTTGTTGATTCATAGCGCGAGCACCTGCAGCTGTGGAGTAAATAAAGGGATATTGAGACATACCTATCCATTATTTAGACTATATTAGTTTATCTTACATACTGCATTCCATAGCTACCTACTTAGTAGTGGGGCATCCTGCATTTGACGGGCCTCCTGGATCCACTGGTTCAGAAGGTCCTGCTTCCGCCACTTCAGGTCTGCATGGTGGTGATGGACCTGCTCACCAGTCCGAGGGACGCCTGTGGCACTGGTGAGTTCATGAGCCAACCGGTTCCAAGCCTCCGCCTTATACTACGTTCCTTGGAACTGGCCCTACAGGAGTCGAGTCTCATGCCGATGGACTAGGAGCCAAACCATATATCTTGACTCCTCAATGCCCCAGCGTTGCGCTCGAAAGCATGTACCCTCCCCAGCACCAGACATTCTAACTGCAGATGGGAGCTACAATCAGTTATGGCGAGTATTCCCGCCTATGCGGCTTAAATATGCCGCATTTCCTGCACTTTTTTGTGATTGGCCATTTTTGAATATTCTCGGCTGACTGCAGACATGCTTAGCAATGGTTAATCAAACATTTATTACTATATATATATGTTAACAGTGGATGTTTAACCTAAGCTGTCATGGCTTAGTGGTTCAGTACTTTGATTATGGTGCACAGTGTCCTGGGTTCAAACCTTATCATTGCATTTTATTTTACTACTGTCCAGACAAGTTAGGGGGCGTGGCTGTGTTTAAGCAACTTTGCTCTACGTGGCTCCACGTTGCCCGACGGTGCGCTGGTTGGCACGGCGCACACCTCCGTGCAAACCGATTGCACTGGGTAAAGCGCTATTTAGCTTTGGGCAACTATTTTGCACTGGGTAAAGCGCGATTTAGCTATGGGCAACTACATTGCGCTGGGTAAAGCGCGAGTTAGCTAGGGGTAACTATATTGCACTGGGTGAAGCTCTGCTTAACTGCGGGCAATTTTATATTGGGATCCTTTAAAATATTTATTTTATTCACTGATACATTGGCCATTTCACTGCTTTTTAGTTATGTTTAAACATATATGTTGGGTATTATTCCATATACTGATTTAAAAAATAAATACAAAAGGGAGTGGTGGTACTCGAACCGTGAATGCCTTTTCTTTGTGCGAATGCTCTACCATTACGCTATTGCTATTTGGTGCGATTTGCATAAACATTCTTTCTTATGCTCTTCCATGTGAGAATTGCTGACTGTAGCTAAGCAATGGGCACACACGCGCACACACGCGCAAATACGGGCAGCTATTTTGGGTATTTAAAAAAAATGTTATGGTTATGCGTTTTAGATGTGTGATGGGGGTTTACAATATCAGGCAGTGAGGTGTTGGGTGCAGGGGCATTTGAGCGGACTCACTCTTGTTTATTTCCTTTTATTTTCAACACTTGCAGGGGCGTGGGCATTTAGACTGCTCGGCAGTCGGACACGCCCCCTGCTTTCTTACACGGTCCGTGTAGGACTTACGGTTGGGTCAGTGTACCCTCATGCATATTCATGGCATGCTGACATCATACCATTCAACTGCAGCCTCCGAGTAAGACTTATTAAGTCTTACACGGAGGATATGTGAATCCGGGGGAATATGAAGATTTTTATCTAGTTCTTCTAGCATAATTTCTTACAGTTATTATATCTAAATGCTGCATTTCTGTTCATTGAATGAAGTCATAATGCTGTCTTTTTTTCTACTAAATGATCAAATGTGGACAACTTTTTGCGAATGCACTATAGGTGTCATTCTATAAAGCACCAAAAAGCATTCTGTTCTCTTGGTTAACTGGTTAAACATAATTTAATCCAGTCATTCTGAAATGGTGAAATTAGTCTTCCTGGATGAAAACACTTGCTTTGGTTGAGGCCGAAGCAAGTCTAGAAATATTTTGGACATACATGAGTTTTATATTTGGATGAACCTGCCTCCATACAGGGCCCATTTTTTTCTCTTTATGAGGAGAACCCAATTACTTTAATATCTAGGGGAAGTCTTTGTACTTGGTCTAAGATTTGAGGGAGGCTCACTTTGAAAATCCCCACATTCTGGAGCTTTGTTTTTTTTTTTTGTAGTACTTACAATTATAGAAATTACTTCATAAACCCCTATTAACTGTGATGTTATACAGATGGTATGAAATGCAGATATATTTGTCTGTGGTATAATTATCAAGTGCAATAGAAAAATGTTAATCTTTATGTGGATCAACTCTTGTTAAGTTACCAAACTGATTTTTCTACATAACCAAAGATCCCAGTAGCATGACATTGTATGCAAATCCAGATAAGATTATTGCACTGCGTTTGCACATAGAAGTGTGATATATGTAAAGTTAGTAGATGTCTTTTGCAATATCTTTACTATCACTAAACAAATTTGTCAACTTAGAATGTAAAATGTATGTATGGTAACATAGAAACCAAAACCTGCCAAAATACTAGTTAGGAGTTTACAAGCTGAACCCCAGTGCATTCACCATACAACAGGCATGCCTTTATCACATTTTTACAAAAAAAAAAAAAAGTCTGCAAAGACATTAATACTAAGCACTTTTGTCTACTTAAATAAAAAAAGACTTTTTAGAATAAAATGTAAACAACGCACATAAAATTAATATTTAACCAATTAACCTACATCTTTTTTGTACTTTCTAATTTAAAATACTCAGTACATGAATGGAATATTTTAAGCCTGGGATCATAGAAGCATTCAGTCTAATGTGCCATTCCAGATTACATTACTCCGATGGTAATTTCAAATCCATTCTACTGATGCCCAAGTCAACATTATCCAATACAGAAAAATCGAATGATTTAAAACTCATAGCAGACAATGTTGTGTATCTACAGTGAGTTGTCTGTGTTGATAGATGTAAAAAATGTAAATACTTATTGTGCCAATAGCTACGCCAATGCAGTAATGGTTGTTTGGGAAGAGAATTATATTTTTAAAGGTCCCTTCAGGGAACATGTTTTGTTTTACCGTAGATTTGTTGATGATGTTTTTATTCTGTGGGATGGCGGTTATGAACAGTTTTTTGAATTTATGGCATATGTCAATAATACGACTGAATATTTACGTTTTACACATAAGATGTCATATGATAATATGGATTTTTTAGATGTAGCTGGGTTGAGAGACTCGAGAGGGGAAGTGTACACTAAGCAACATAGGAAGGAATGTCATGTTAACCATCTTTTACACCGTAGTAGTGCACATCCACCTCACATATTTAAGAACATAGTCACTAATCAAGTAATGAGGGCCTCCAGACGTAATATTAGAGACGAAGACTTCAAGTGTGAAGTAGGTAGGGTAATGAGGCATTTGAAAGAGAGAGGATGCAATGACAGGTTCTTAACAGAACAGATACCAGGAGCAATGGATAGGCGAGGTCAACAAGCTAGACCTTTCTTCTCTATGAGGAAGAAATCTTCTGGTGATGTTAATAGATTACCCACTCAGACTAATTTAAGGATTTCTTTGAAATATACTACAGATGTGAATAAATATGTTGATATTATTAAGAAACACTGGCAGGTTTTAATGACAGATGATGAGATTGCCAGTATTGTTGATCATGTCCCCAGGATTAGTTTTAGAAATGAGAGATACCTCAAGAGGAGATTGTGTTATCCTAAAGAGAGTAGACAGGATAGTGGTTATAGTGGTACTAACCCTTGTGGACAATGCAATTGGTGTTGTTATAAAGATAGTAATATGATATTTCATCATCCTGATCAGGGCAGAGATTATACTTTTAGGGTATCTGCTACATGTGATAGTAAACATGTTGTTTATCTTGCATGTTGTATGGTCTGTGCCAAATTCTACGTTGGTAAGACAGACAGATGTCTCAAGGAACATATTAGGGAGCATTGTTATAATATTAGGAAGGGCAACAAGACCAATGCACTTGCTAGACATGTGCTTAATACAGATAGCTGTCATGTTTTTAGTTTTAGAGTGATAGGTCTGACTTATGAGATTTTGAGACAGGGTGACATTAGCAATAGAACTGAGAGTTTGGAAGCTGTCTGGATTACCAGACTTAGGAGTACTGATGGTCATGGTCTTAATGAATGTATTCCCTTAAGACCAAGATTAAAGATGAGGCCCTTGAAACGATAATTATTCAGTTTTTTATATGTGTTTTTTATATATTTCCATGTGGAATTTTTATATATATTTTTTACATATATTTTTAATATATATTTTTGTATGAATAAAGTTTTGATATGTTTTTATGATATAATTGAACCACATATTTCTATTGTCATATGACTATGTATCATGTGATATACTTCTTGGATATAAAGGTGTGTTTTATTAGTGCTTATGTACACCTGAAGAAGCTTATTTGTGAAAGTGCTTGTGTTTATGCACTGAGTAAAGGCCTTATTCTGGAGTTTACAGCCTTCTGCATCTCATTTTGTTTATTTTTCATGTGTTGATAAATGCTTTACATCAAATTCCTTTCAGTTTTGCCCACATGGAATATATAACACATGTCACAGCTTACTAAATAGACAATACCAATAGACAAACAGTGTCATTTTGTTTGCACTCTTTTATTTATTTTATTTATTTTACATTTGTTAACCGGGCTAGTCCAACTGGATATTTTTCCATTTTCAGCAGAGGCCCGGGGAGAAAAGCTCCACAGTAACATTTAAATGTTTATAATGTACAATTTTGTGAGAAAAAGGAAGCATGAAAGTGTAAGACAAACAGTACATGAGAGGACAGTAGTTCCAAAGTCAATACTATTTAAGAAACAATACTATATAGAAAGAGAAATATTTACACCAATATAAAAATAATACAATCGTTAGAAATCAGTAGAGAGCCTTAACTACAGTAAAATAAGCTAATTAAGAAATACAGGAGCTTTGAAAGGAAAAAGACACTCCTACAGTAATGTATGTGAGGTTGTTAACAAATATGTTCACAGTTAGTTCATCTCCTATTTTTAGGAAATAGTTTAAAGTAGTTTTTGCTACTAAGGGGTAAGTAGTGTTAGAAAAAGTAAAGGGGAGGGAAGATATAGAAACATGGCAAAAAAAAAAAGAATGCAGACAATTAGTCAGGGTAAGAACAAGGGCATAACCAGTTCGTTATAAAATGTTGCTTCAGCCTTTGTTTAAAGAGTGGGAAGGAGGGAAGTGCAGTTAGATCTGATGGCAACATGTTCCAGAATTTTCCAGTGGTATTTGAAAACAAGGAGTCACCTGCCATGTTATTAGATTTGGTATTGCTAGCCAGTAGTTTAATGGAGGAGCGTAAGGAGTTGAGGTTTACATAGGGGGGTAACAAGGTTAGTGAGTATCGGTGTGTTCTTGGACTGGTAAAATATCCTATGAATAATGGTAAGTTGGGAGAGTATCAGAATGTTTTTTAGTTCAAGCCAGTTAAGTTGCTTTAAGTTCAGACAGTGATGGGTTCTAGTACAACATGGAACAACTACATATGGGTCAATATTAACATGCCTATAATAGTGGCAAAATACACAGGTTCATAGGTTCATAGGTTGGTACTAGGCTATTGGCCCTAGGGCCTATACAAGCCTAGACATAACAATTCCCTGGATATTTCTTCCCACAATATTTACTTCTCTGGACCCGTGTCTAGCAGGGTGACTGACATAATCCCCGGGGTGAATTTCCTATCTCCCATCCAATCATCAAGGTTCCTTTTGAAGAGGGCCAAGGGCGCTCTGCTTGACATGAATGGGCAGTCTATTCCAGAGTATGGGGAGTCTCTTAGTCAGGAACCTATCCCTCCAGCATGTTTTTTTCATTGTGATGACAAGGTTTAGATCCCTGGAGCGTGTGGCTCTGCGGGATTGGGATTTCTTTAAGTGGAGCATGTCCAACAGCTCAGGGTTTGACATGGCCTTGTATGTTAAGCAGAGATTGCCTCTGAGTAGACAATATGCCACAGAGTATAACTCAAGTTTTTTTAGATGGTCAGCATATGGCATCTGCTTTAGGCCTGTGATTCTTTTAGTGAGGTATTTCTGTGGCCTTTCCAGCTGTTGCAGATGTCTTGTGAGGTACATACCAAACGGGGCATTATACTCTATAATGGATCTAATGAGGGATGAGTACAGTGGGACAATGACCTCCTTTTTTCTGGATGAAAAGCCCTTAGTGATGAGGTGTGCCACATAGAAGGATTTCCTGACTGTTGTGGTGATGTGGTTATTGAAAGTGAGACCACTGTCCACCTGTGTCCCTAAGTCTCTCATCACATTTTCAATGTTTAGTGTACTGCCACCTATGTGGTAATTCATGGGTACATGTTTTTTTCCAAACGGGATAACTATACATTTCTTGGCATTAAGCTTGAGCCCATGGCTCTGGCACCAGGCATCTGTTTCTGTAAGGCCCTTTTGTAGAATATCCACATAATTTGGGGATTCAATAATGGCTCCCAGTTTGCAGTCATCTGCGAACTTTGTTAGCCAGAGCCCCTTAGTGTTGGCCTGTACTTCTGAGAAGTAGATACCAACAAAGAGTGGTCCCAGGAATGAACCCTGAGTTACTCCACTTGTCACTTGTCTGGAGCTGGATTTGGAGTCGGCTACTTTTACAGTTTGGGTTCTGTCAGTAAGCCAGTTAGCAACCCATTGAGTGATGCAAGGATTTATGCCCAGCTTAGTAAGTTTATCTATGATTCCAGAGTGGAGGATGGTGTCAAAAGCCTTGGCGAGGTCCAGATAGGATGTTTGGATCACCTTACCCTCATCCACAGCTCTGGAGACTGATTCAAAGAAGTCAATCAGGTTCAGGAGATAAGATTGGCCCTTCACAAACCCAAACTGGGTGGGGTCCAGTGTTTGAAGGTTGCCAATGTCCTTGTTTATAAGTTCCATGGTAATGCATTCCATGCCCTTGCAGATCAGACTCGTCAGACTGATGGGACGGTAGTTCCCAGGATCCAAGGTGGATCACCCCTTGTGGAGTGGGATAACTGTAGCTGTGCACCACTCAGTGGGCACGAAGCCTGAGGTGAGGCAATGATTAAACATGACACTTAGGTGAGGTGCCAGTTCATTTTGTAGTTCAAGTAGTACACAGCCTGGGATGTCATCTGGTCCCATGGATGCTGTATTCTTAGCTTTGGAGAGTGCAGTTTCTACCTGTGTGGCCATTATTACCAGAATTTGGCAATCTTTTGGTATTCAGATGGACCTTTTAGGAGGTGAGAAGGGGGTGAAGTTGGCACTAAATTGATCTGCCAGGATATTGGCAATATCCTTGGGATCAGTATATTTAATGCCATTCTGCTGATGCTCAGAGCATATCTGAGCATTGCCATTTAGATTCTTGACATAACTATAGAATGCCTTGTGGTTGTCTTTGGAATCTTTGGCAATTTTATTTTCGTAACTAGTTTTTGTGGATTTTATGAGGGATCTCAGCTTCTTACTGAGGCTGGTGAGGGAGTTTTTTTTCATCCTTGGATTTTCCTCTTTTCTGCAACAGTTTCTTCCTCCTGTTGTATAGTTTGTTTATAGCAGGGGACCACCAGATTGGCTTCCTTTTTTGGAGGAGAACATCTTGGTTCTATTTGAGATGGCACGATTCATGCACGAGTGGATGTGCTCATACAGTGCCTTAGTGTAGGATTCTGCAGTCACACATTCAGAACCCGTCTGAATGTATGTCATGAAGTTTGTCACTTCTGACTTCAGTAGCATGAAGTTGGCTTTGGAGAAGTTTTTAAGGAGGTTTCCTTACTGGGGGGTGGGGGTGGGATGTGGATGTCAAGGGTGATTTGCTTATGGTCAGACCTGACCAATGAGGGGGTGACCACTGGTGTGGAGCATCTATCTCCCATGTTGGTAATGACCAGGTTTAGGATATTGGAACCCCTGGTGGGACAATGGATTAGCTGATACAGGGCGTTGGAATTTATGAATTCCAAGAACCGTTGGGAAAAGGAGTTGATACCCAAGTATTTTTCCCAGTTAATGGCAGGGTAGTCGAAATCACCCAGCATTAGGGTGTTTGGTTGTATCTTAATATTTTCCAGTATGTTTAGAAATGTGTAGTGAGAATCTTGGGGCATGGTGGGGGACCTGTAGCAAGCTACAATTTGGATTGCAGTCTTACCTAGTGTTAGTTGCACCTAGAGAATTTCAGATGCATTGTGTTGGGCAACTAGCCTGGAGGTGTGAATATCCTTGGTGAATATGGACACTCCTCCACCTTTAGGGTTTCGGTCTTGGTTTTGTGGCTGAAAAGTGTGGTAAGAGTTGTAGCCTGGTATTGCAGGGGTGCTCTCTGGAGCCTTGAACCAAGTCTCAGTTACTGCACAGATATCAGTGTTCTCCATTTTTAGGAGTGCCTCGAAAGAGTGCATTTTGAGGTTTAGACTTCTAGCATTGAGTAGCATTACCTTCAGATTTTGCATGGTTGTATCTGTTACGGTGGTGGTTTTGTCCTTTGAACCTTGCCTAAAAAAGGCACTATAGGGGTGGCAAGAGCTTTAGCTACTAACCTGAATCCCAGGGGGTGACAGGTGCAGACCATCTCTGGCAAAGCATTGTGGTTTGTCGATCATGTCTTCCCAGGCAAACAGATACTGGATCCCCTTTGAATGACACCAGAAGCTTAGTCAATTGTTGAAGTCAATCATTTTGTCCTTATACTGTGGTATCATTCTAGGTGAAGGCAGGATGGTACTCAGGGCTAGGGTCATACCTGCTTGGGCCACATGATCTGAGAGCTCTTCCAAGTCTCTTTTCATTTAGTCCAGGGAGGTATGTCTCAAGTCATTCACTCCAGCATGGACAATGACAGAGTTGTATTTGTACTTGTTGTGGAGTGATCTGAGTGCATGGCGGTTTGTGGCGGATCCTTGCACCCGGCAGGCAGCTGACTGTAATTTTCTCCTTGTTCAGCCTGGTGAGTGGGACATCAGTGTGCCTGACTATAGAGTCACCTATGACTAAAGTTTTGGGTACATTGTCTTTCCTTAGGGGGTGTTGTTGGGTGGCACACTGATATTGTGAGCTATGTGTCACTTTGGTTGTGACTGGTGTTTGTTTGAATTTCATCTTCGGAGGTCCTTGTTGCTTGGGCAGGTTAATGTTAAGGGCCTCCGCATATGTGGGTTTAGTGTTGCTATGTGTGGGTGTTGATGGTGTGGGTTTTGAAGGGCTATGAGTTGCTTGAGGTGTAGTGCAGGTGTTAACCTTCTCCTCTTGACTGTCTAGCACAATCTTGGAAGGAGAGAGCTTTGCTTCCAGTTTGGCTATGTAAGTGCATCTCTCGCAGGTTGTAGTGTTGGGTGGTAGGGGGAGAGGGTTGTCTGTGTACATGAGGCCATTGCCGTATTGCCCCAGTATGACCAGATTCACCAGGTAAACAGGATAAATCACCGGAAGCTGACCCTTGGACATGCCTGTTTAGGTGCTTTTTTTGCAATGTATAAGAACTGTTTTCCCTTACCTTTGCAAGGTACTTGCAATTATACGCTGTTTAGTGCCTACGATTAATTTCTCCTTAATGACAAGGAGAGTTGAGTGCTTGTATCAGTTTCAGGCTTCCTAGTTCTTTCCAGCAGGTTCTAGAGCAAGTGCTAGTCACAGGGGTTCAGAATTTAGTGCTACTACTGGGAAACCAGCTAGTTCTAAGGGAAAATTTGAAGAGCAGACTTTCTGGCACCTGCAATAGTTTAACTGTAGCCTCACAGTGCTGCATGATGTGAAAAATGTGCAAACACATGCATTTCTAAGCCAGAAAGCTGAAAGGGATAGAAACCAGCCCAAAAAGGCTAATACAATTACAATTTCAGAGCTGGAAACCACTCCTCTATTGTTAGATAGGCAGTACAATGCTCGCCACTCCCACGGGTAAGCAGTAGGACTTCCCTCTACCACAGCAAGGTCTGGATAGCTCTGAACACATCAAAATAAAGTCCTGAGACAAGCAAAGCCTGGGATCTGGACTGGCTAGGAAAGGTGGGAAACAAGCAAACAAGATAGTATTTTTATTTTTTGTTAAAACAAGCTAAACAATGCAATAATACAGTAAATAAACACAGAAAAGGCTAACACACTTGAGTGTGTAGTCCTAAACAGTAAATGCAATTAAAACTCTACAAAATTAGCAATTTAAAATCTTTTTAAATGAAGCAAGGCAAGTGCACAACTGAAAAACGATTTAAGAAGCAGTAATACAGCAGAATAAGTAGATAGTCTACATATACAGAGAAGTCTATATATACAGAAAAGCAGCTAAAACACACAAACAATCTAGATGCAGTGCAACCTAGAACATTTGAGTTGTAGCAATATTAAGGCAAATACAGTTATAATAAATGCTTTAAAATATACTCTTTGTTTGTTTGTGTCTTTCGGCTTTTCCCGGTTAGGGGTCGCCACAGCGGAACTCCGGTCCACTATTGATTGGCAGTAGAGTTTTACGTGCTGGCTTGCCGGGCCTAACGCACAACCTTCAACGAAGGAATGCCCATTCACGCATGTCGCCACACAGAAGACGCTCTAACTGAGAATTGAACGGGCAACATTTAACTGTGAGGCGATAACGCTACCGCAGCACCACCACCACAGTAATTATTTCCAAAATGTTTGAGAAGCACAGTCAGAACACAAGGAGATTCACATAATTTTTTTTTTTTACACATTTTTTATACATTTTAAGTACCTGTATTCTTGTCAAGAACAAATGCAATTGACAGATTAATCTATTTTAAAGAAATTTCAAATTGTAGCATTTTTTTTTGTTAACACAAATAGATTTCTCAACAGCTTGTTTTGAATAATTCATTGTCACCCTCAATATTTTTAGTAACCACAAGTAATATTTTTTATGGTTGGAATATCCACTTTTTATCTGACAGTCCATGTTTCAATTAATTTCTCTGTTCTGGCCTGCTTGTACTAATTCTAATTCGTATTTGTTAACCAGGTATGTGGGCTGGTCTAGAAACCCTTTTCAGCTATGACCTGGGCTCAGAGAAAATATGTAGTGCAAGCAAACTTTAGTTATACACTTGAAATATGTAGTGCAAGCAAACTTAAGTTATACATTTAAAATATGTAGTGCAAGCAAACTTAAGTTATACATTTAAAATATGTAGTGCAAGCAAACTTGTTATACATTTAAAATATGTAGTGCAAGCAAACTTAAGTTATACATTTAAAATATGTAGTGCAAGCAAACTTAAGTTATACACTTAAAATATGTAGTGCAAGCAAACTTTAGTTATACACTTGAAATATGTAGTGCAAGCAAATTTTATACACTTGAAATATGATATCATATTAAGCTTATAGTGCTGCAAAACTTTAGAAACTTCATATACAGTAATACTGCAGTTTTGATAAAGTAGAATGTTGTACAGTTCTTGCACATTTCTAATAATGTAGTTGGTTTGCAATAGGTTTTGTCCTGGTCCCCTTCAATAAACACATCACAACCAATGACATTTGATGACCTTTATTATACTTCCATAAACACGTTTGTAACTAATAGTTATTAATTTCAACCAAAACATGAGACAGGTGATAATAACATCCATAGAAAGAAAACATAAAATAACCATAAGTGCAGCGTAACCACTCACCCTTGAATAAGAAGCATCCCCCACTTGCTCACTTATCCTTGCACTTACAAGATAGTGCACCACCACTCACCTTCAATTTATTGAATTACACCACCAACCAAATAAGAAGCTCTGCTTGCTTATTTACTTATCAAGCAGTGTAACCACTGGCTTTCCTTCCCAACTTATTGAATTGAACATCCAGCACCAGAAGGGGAACAGAAGAAGGCAAACCTGCCCTTCTTCTCCACCCTACCCAAACTGAAATAACCACAATCCTCACAACAAAAATGGAAGGGGGGTAGGGTAGCAAGTTCTCACCAAAATGTGACTCCTATCCCAGTTATATTTGCCTAAAACCAAATAAGCCCCTCACTAACTTTACCTCATTTCCTTCCACACATCCCTCCATCCCATTTAACCCTATCCTCTACTTATCCTCTTACGTCCTGCTACTCTATTTATCTAGCCCCACTTGACGATGTCCAGAGACAAATTCTTCTGTTCCAAACCTCATTTGTCCCAGTCCCCTTCAATAAACACATCACAACTAATGACATTTGATGACCTATATTAAACTTCCATGAACATTATTGTTAACCATTAATTTCAACCAAAACATGAGACAGGTGATAATACATGACCACTGTGATTATGCCCCACCTGTAACCCCAAATTCCCTATATACACCCCCAGCCCCACATTACCTTTACCCAAACGTACCACCCTTAGCAACCCCATTGTGTACGACTCCAACAATCAAAATCTACCATGAATCTGTTACCTTACAAGTCATTTCCTCAAAGCATAGACTGCTGCTTACTCATTGCACCCATCCCTGCCATCACTGTGCACCCTTAGTTTACCGGGACATTCATCAAAACAGTCCCCCTTCACTTCCAAATCTTCTTCCTTCAAGTCATCAATTGCAGCCCACTCCATTCCATTACCTTGGCAATCTGCAAAAGAAAACAAATTAATCACCTTGTCTTACCAGAGCTGAAACCATGCCCCTTATGTCCACAAGCAAAACCCTTCATTGACCCTCTCCAGCATGATTTGGACAACTGGATAGTTAACCGTAAATTCACCCCAGTGGGCCCACCCATGTCCCTCTTGGACAAAGGGGAAAAAGGAGGGGTCCTTGAAAAAGTAAAGTCTGAACTGGCTGGTTTGTAAGACCCTTAGAGCCATTAGTCTATTAACTTCCTATGATCCTGTAATCATTTTACTCCACCCCCAACAGCAGGAACCCCAGACTCCCCATAAAACAATCCCCACCCTGTGTTTCACTGTCCCCGTAAAAGACCTCCTCCTGACTTGCCCCCATATTACCACAACTGTATGACCCTGGTGATCCATAATGAGTGCTGAAGAAAGTAAGATAACCTATGACCTTATTGTTCACACTCCAACAACCAGCCTCAACCCCAGCAGAATCAATTACCTTCAAATCCACTTCCTTTAGGCCATGAAGTGATGCCACTCTGGACTCCTCCCTCTGAGACCTCCTTGTGCACCACTCTAGTGTCTAGTGACTGGGACATTGCCTATAAACACCTCCATTACCTTTTGAGCCCACTTCCTGAAGTCAGTGACCAGAGCCCACACTGCTTGTCCCACCTACAAAAGAAAGAAACTGTGAGAGAAAAGAAAATTAAACACACAACTGAATGAGGTATTGATAAAAGTAGAACACCCAAAACCAAAGAAGGTCACAGGCCCATTGACCACCCCTCCCTTCGGAAAATATTGCCATAAAGATTGCAACACTACAGCTAGGTATACTTGAGCATAAGTCCATAATTAGGAGCTAACTGCCCTTGGAGACCATTAAGTCTACCCAATTCAGTCATGTTAGAATCAAACTTTAAAATATTTGCTTTACATATACAAGGTGTAATCATGAATCCAGCCAACTTCTGTCAAAGCAAATCCTTAAACCAGTTGCTTAACTAAAAAATGCAAAACAATCCCCTACAAGAAAGTCAGTGTGACAGTGGTATCTTACAATATCTGCCAATAGTTGATAATCTCAACCTGAAATGCTTAACCACTCTTTTGCAAGAAAACCTGACTTATGCCACAGGGACCAAAATATGGACATTTCAGAGAAGCTGAGTACTGTCGAGGTATGGACCAAAACCACTCACTCTACCTCAAAGCATGCACACTTCACACCCCTCTTTATTATATATAACAGGTATCTATACAGAGCAAGAACTGGCCCAAATGCAATATCACCTATAACAGCCCCTCCACCTTCACAGGAATGCATAATCCTCTGAGTGCAGGTGCTCAACAGCCCATTAGAAGGCCCAGTGACAGCTGTAAACCACCCAATTTGCTCAAAGAAACTTAGTGTCAGAAGTGCAAGTTTCATGTTAATGGTCATTTCCTGAAATATATGAAAACTGAAGCACCACTGCATGTCAAAGACCCCCCCCCATACTGGTTAAAGCCAAATCACCCATTCTTAGAGAGCCACCACTACCTGTGGACCTCAGACCTCAACTGAAGAGTGGTCACTTCACCTCTAAGCCTCTCACATACGCAACTGTGAGTAGCCACTTGAGTGACTACAGTCCTCAGATCATTCCTGTGAATTCAGAAAACACAAATGTTGAGCAGCAGACCAAATAGGAAGGTATTTTCTGACTGTTAGGCTCCTACTATATCTTCCTATAGACCACTGACAAAATTTTGGCTGACTCTTCATGCAGCTTGGAAAAAACAAACACACACACCCATGTGCCTTAGATAAGCCCTTAAGAAGGAATTGAGAGCAAGCAGTAAATAATTATTGTTGCTTTGTGTTGGTAAGCACTCCTAATAGTACCAAATCAAACTGCAGACTAATAGCTGATTTAATCAAGTAGATGCAAAATAATTCCAAGTCTGTCACCTCTGGGCAGTAGCAGTGTCCCAATATGGAAAGTTCACATGAGCCACACCTACATAATAAAAATGAAGCATAGGCATTAATGCCCTTCTAGCTTGCCAATATACCAAAGACTTGATGTTATGTTGCCCCTATTTTGCCTTCCTTCTTGTTGGTTGGGTTCAGAGCTGATCCTCGGCTCCGACTCAGCCATATTCTAAAGCTCGAGACCTTCCACTGGTTCGAGGCTAGTCCCTATCCCATCATGTTTAGCACTAGTTATCCAGATCTCATTTGCCGCTTGAACTTCGAGATTGCTGGATACTGGCTCAGGCTAAGTTTTTTTTATTGTTGTTTTCTGGTTTAAGTCTTTATATTTCTTCGGAGTCTCTCTGTAGTTTAGTAGTGTTTGTTTAGCCCCCTATCTCTGCTTTCTGGTTGTTGTCGCTGTTATTTAGGCTGTCATTCTTTCTCCAGGCCTATTCCCCTTGTCGAATCCATTCTTCTTAGAGGATTCCACCTTACTCTTAGCCTGTTTTAGTTAGAGGGCTTTCCCCTTATTCCCTCTTTTTTCCTTTTCTGGTAAGGAGTAGCTGTTTAAGTTAGAGGCTCTCCTCTGTTGGGGTAGTTGTTGTTTAACCTAGAGGCTCTACCCCTTCCATTTTTCCCTTCCTACCTTCCGTTTGTTGTTGTTTAAAAATAAAAAGGGTTAGTTCTTAGTTTTAGTGGTTATTAAAAAGCTGTTTGTCAGATACCTATAGCTTTAGCGTATCGTAGTTACTGTATTGGGCTTTGTTGGTGTTGTTTTTTGTGACAATGTCCAAAGAAGCAACCAAAGAATCCAAACCTTCTGGATTCAAAAAAATGTGACTCGTGCTCCCAGAAAATCTCCTTGACAGATGGACATATGAGTTGCATTTATTGTTTGTGGGCTGTGCACCTGCAGGACTCATGTTCTATTTGTCATGCTTTCAGCACCAGAGTCCTGCAGGAGTGCAAAAACCAACTTATCTTGCAAGGTTTACTAAAAGGGCCTTTTGACACTCCAGATGAATGGAATCAGGCTAGTAAACCAGGGAAATCACCTAAACTGATAACTTCGTCAGTTCCAACTTCGGAGCCGTCGAGACACTTAGAGAAATCTACCAGTTCGTCGGTTCCGAAACCTCTCGGGTCCGACAACACTTATCTCCTGTGATTTCATCAGTATCCTTGGAGCTGTCTAGGAGTCATAAAAGGACTAGATCTCCTTCATTGGAACTGGAGCAGTCCGCTCCACAGTCAACACACCTGCAGTCTGTGGCAGGCAGTCACCAATCATCCACCCACTCCTCTCTATCATCCAGGAGTCTTTCAGACGATGATGTGGAGAGGGTGGTGAAAAGGCTTCTCAAGACACCATCTCTCACCAAAATATTATCAAGCCCAGCCCGTATGGATGTGGAGCCAACTACTCTTCCTCCCGGACCTTCTATTCCTCCTTTGACTCACCTGAGCTTGGAGCCGGAGTGCATGGAAGTCATTGTGGTGGAACTGTCAGTTCTGAAAACCTCCGGACTCTCAGTTCCAACATCCACTTCAATCTCCTCGATACCTCCTTCTATCGAGGGATCTGGGAGCCAACACACCATTGTCGGCTCAAGGGGGGAGCAGCATCGGAACCGTTATCTGACCCCACTCTCCCTCTTTGAGCTTTGGCGCAGGTGAGTTTGGCTCCCACATCAGCCTTGGAGACATCACCTTTGGTGCAGGAGATGTCTCTCAACTCTTCAGAGCCAGGGAAACTCTCAGGCCAGGAGCATGGTGCCTTCATGGTGATGAGTGTGCTGTCCTCTCAGACAGCTCCTTCCTTGGGTTCAGCTACTCCGTCCCCTTCGGAGCTAGTGTCTTCCCTCTCACCATCCCTCCATTCTAAGTGCAGGGAACCAGTGCCCCAGGATAGCCCCCCCTTCTTCTGAGACCTCCCCAGAGCATCCCCCTGAGGAGGTCCCTCGGAAGAGGACATGTAGGAGGAAGCATGTGGACTCCCCTAAATCTCTGACATTGGACATGGACTTGGAGGTCTCAGAAGGGTCCCTGTGGTCCCTCTCTGAGGATGTCTCATTCTCAGACATCTTGGAAATCCTCAGGCAGAGGGGTGGCTGGAAGTCCCTTTCCCTTTCTGAGGATGAGTCCGTGTACCTGGATGCATTCGGTTCCTGACACTCCACCTCTTGGGTGTCTCCACCCTTCGACCCGCTGCTAGGGTAGTAAGTCGAAAGGCGTGGAGCTCTCTGGAATCGATCGAACCAGTTCCGCGGACGTCCAATAAATTCATAACAGCCCCTGATGACAAATCCTTCCTATCCAAGGGGTTGTCAGTTGATGCAATGGTGGTGGCGGCAGCCACTAAGAAGGAATTAGCAGAGACTTCTATAGCTGTCCCTCCACTGAACAAAGAGTCAAGTACAATGGACAGATACAGGAAGCATGTCTTTTCTTCAGAAGGGCCTTTACTCTCAGGTCACTGAATCATCTCTCCCATTTCATCCATCTTCAGAGGGATTTCCTGAAAAAGCTATGAGATACCCTGCAGGATCCTACAGCTGTGGGAGCAGCAGATAAGACTGCTTCACAGCTTGCAACTTTATCTTCAATAGTTAACTCTTCCATGTGGCTCATCTGCTATGCAGCCGATGGAGTGAGCAGGGCTGCAGGCACAGGAGTTGTCTTACGAAGGCATTCCTGGATGTGCCTTTGTCAATTTGTGGAGCCTTTCAATTCCTCCTTTACCAATGCCCCCTTTGATGGCTTGTTGTTGTTTGGGCCTAAGGTAAAAGAGACTCTAACCAGGTGCGAGCAAGATGGCAACGCTCTCTCTGGCGTGGGAGTACATTTTTCCATGCCTTCTCAACCTTACCCCAAAGGTCAAAAGGGTGGAAAAATGTGGTTCTGGAAATCCCAAGGATCGTCACCTAAAGCACATGGTGAATTTACCCCCTGGGGTAGAGGGGGGAATAATAATGGGAGACGCCACCCTCACAGCAGAGGGGGTCCACAGAGTCAGGGCGACAGAGGTACTTTCTCTGGGAGGCCCTTCCAGTGCTCCTGAAAGGGGGCCTGCCTGTCCACCTCTGGTGGCAGTTGGGGGAAGATTGTCACTGTACCCCGAAGCCTGGTGAGAGATCATAGAAGACACATGGGTACAGTCGACAATATACAGGGGATACAATATTCCTTTCTCCATGCCACCACTTCCCCAAAAACAAAAATCCATCCCAGATGTGCCACCCAATCATAAGGAACAAGCAACTCTAGTAGTTTAAAAGCTGCTAAGAAAAAGAGTCATCCATGAAGTCTCCGCAGACCAAATCTGATCCGTAACTTACTCAAGGTTCTTTTTAGTACCAAAGAAAACGGGACTGGTGGCACATTTTGGACCTCAGCAGAATCAAAAAGTCTGTCAAAAAGACAAAGTTCCAGATGGTATCACTGCAGTCCATACTTCCCTTTCTGGGAAAGGACAATTGGATGTGCTCCATCGATATCCAGGATGCCTACTACCATATCAAGATGGACATGCTTCTGGCTGGGAGCCAGTCACTACCAGTTCAGAGCTCTGCCCTTTGACCTCACCACAGCCCCCAGGATGTTCACCAAATGCATGGTAGTAGTCACAGCTCATCTGAGGCATCTAGGATTCCGGGTGTTTCCATATCTAGATGATTGGTTCCTTACTGCCACCACCGAGCATCTACTAACCTGTACAAGGAACACCACAATACACCTCTTCTCTCAGCTAGGCATCACAATAAACTATAAAAAGTCTGCCTTGTTGCCTTGTCAATATATTACATTTATAGGAGCAGCTCTAGACATCAAAGACATGATAGCAAAATTGCCTCAGGAGAGAGGGTTCACCATTCAACACCAAGTTGCAACTCTAATCGGGAGGAAAAAGACTCAAGCAAGATTTGTTCTCAAAGTCCTGGGCTCAATGACTGCAGCTATAACTCTAGTTCCCTTGGTGTGTTTCCACATGAAGTTATTGCAGTGGCTCCTCTTTGATCATTGTTCTATGCAAGATCTACCCATGTCTCACGAAATTCTCAACACGGAGACCTGCAAGAAGGACCTAAAATGGTGGCTTCAGTCCACCCAGCTGATGATAGGCAGACCATTCGTTCTCCCTCAACTAGTGGCCACAGTGACCATGGACACTTCCCAGATAGGGTGGGGGGCATTATCTGGGACAGACTGTTCATGGAACGTGGCAACAAGACAAGTGCCATTTGCACATAAATGTCCTCAAGATGAAAGCAGTGCTCTTGGCATTGCAACCACTTCACAGCTCTCTCTCCACGGGGATGACTGCAATTCATACAGACAGCATGTCAAGTGGCATGGTACATCAACAAATAAGGCAGAACCAGATCCTATCCCTTATGTTGAGACGCCCTAAGAGTAGGGCAATGGGTGATGTCCTCCCAACCCTTTCTGATCACGATGCACATCCCGGGGAAATCCAACATGATAGCGGAAAAACTAAGAAGGGCTATCCTTATGCCTCACGAGTGGTCCCTGAAGCAAGATATTGTGAATCAGATCTTTCGCAAGTGGGGCCAGCCTTGCTGCAATCTTTTTGTCACATCCATCAATGCCAAATGCAGCAGCTATTTTGCCCTAGTCCCCCCACTAGGACAATCATCCAGGGATGCATTTTTTCACAATTGGCCCCGAGACATCTGTATGCCTTTCCTACATTTCCTTTGATCCCGAAGGTTCTTCAGAAGGCAAAATCAGTGGGTTGCAAGCTAATCCTCATTGTCCCCTACTGGCCTTGTCAAATCTGGTTCTTGTTTCTATATCCCCTTCTCCTGGAGGAGCCTTGGATCAGGGACCCAGATCCAAACCTGCTGATGCATCAGTTGGGCACACTCCATCCTTCCTTACAGACCCTCAAGTTGACGGCTTGGTTTCTCCACTTCCCAGTTTAGCCAGGCTTCCTGACATCTCCCTGGCTGTACAACACATTCTCATCTCTCACAAATTGTCTATGAGGAAACTGTATACTAGTAAATGGAAATGGTTCTCTTGTTGGGCTGTCAACAAAAATATTGATCCTTTTACTGCACCCATTTCAAAGATACTAGAATTCCTGGCAGAAACTTTTAACCAAGTAGCAGCAGCAGCAACTATCCGAGTTCAGTTGTCTGCTATTTATAACTTCCATGTGGGATAAATGGGTTCTAATGTTATGCCCCACAGGCTATGCAAAGCTTTTCTGAGGGGTACCATTCTTTTGAGACCCCTGATAGTAGAACCACTTCCTCCTTGGGATCTAAATTTAGTCCTAGCTGCATTGATTTTTCCTCCATTCGAACCAGCTAGTTCTTGTGCTCTAAAATTTTTGACTTGGAAAACTAGTTTCTTGATTGCCATCACCTCAGCTAGGAGGGAATCAGAATTACAAGTCCTTTCCATTCATTCCCCTTATTTAATTTTCCACAAAGATAGGGTTTCTCTCAGGACCAACCCTTCTTTTCTACAAAAAGTTTGCTCAGAGTTCAATCTGAATCAGTCAATAGAACTACCAGTGTTTTTTCCGAACTATGGCAATAAGGCAGAGTATAAACTCCACCAACTGGATGTTCATAGACAGTTATGTTTCTATTTGCACAGGACTCAGGAATTCAGACAATCTAACCAGTTGTTTGTATCCATTGCAGAGAACAAAAAGGGAACTCCAGTATCAAAAGTGACTTTATCAAAATGAATTTCGGATACCATTACTTACATCTATAATTCACAGGACAAGCAACTACCAGAGAAAATTTGAGGACACTCAACCAGGGCTTTGTCTACCTCTACTGCCTTTCAGGCCAGACTGCCTTTAGACTTAATTTGTGTGGCGGCTATGTGGATTAACTCCCATACCTTCATTATTCATTACAAGGTAGATATGGCCTCCTGGAACAGGGCATCCTTTGGTTCCATGGTTCTGAAGAGTATATTCCATTGGGCCACCCAAGAAGAAGGTGCTGGGGACGGTGTCCCAAAGAACAAGAAGGAAGGTGAGATAAGGACAACATAACATAAAGAAGTTATGGACTTACCATAACGTTCCATGTTTGTTGTCCTTGATCTCGCCTTCCTTCTTGCATCCCACCCTCCTTCCCCCTCCTGGAGGATCAAAAGGAGTTATCCATATTTGACTATGTAGGCCTTGATTCCCTTCCTGCCTTATGAGTTGGATAGAATAAGAGTTTCTACTTATGACTTGAGGGTTTCTTCTTAAATACATATACATTTATTTTTGTTAGATTTGTCTATAATTTATATATCTACACATTGTGGCCTAGTGTTATGGGTTATCACAAATGAGATCTGGGTAACTAGCGCTAGGCATGATGGGATAGGGACTAGCCTCAAGCCAGTGGAAGCTCTTGAGCTTTAGAATATGGTTGAGTCGAAGCCGAGGGTCTGCTCCAAACCCAACCAACAAGAAGGAAAGCGAGATCAAGGACAACAAACATGGAACATTATGGTAAATACATAACTTGTTTTTCCCATAATACATGACAAGGCTTTTCTTAAAATGCCTTAAATTAGCACTTGCTCTAATGAAGCTTGGTAGGTTGATCCATGCATTGATTACCCTGTCAGAGAACCAACTGGTACACTTCTCATTCTAGAGGAATCTTCTACGTAGGGTGTCTGATGACTTAACAACCTCGCAGAGCAAGCATCCAAACAAAGGTGACCAGTGACCATCCACTCATTCAACAAAGGCCGGGATGTCTTGTCTTTTTTTTTTTTTTTTTTTTTTTGCAACGGACTAAACTTGTGACGTAAAACACAGCATTCTGTGTACATGTGTGCTGTTAGGCCTTACCCACCCCCATCACCCCAAATACCCCCAAATTTCTAACCAGGATAAAACAAGCTGTGAACTAAAAGTTAGTCTAACCAGTCCCCTTTCAAATTATGAGCACAGCATTTTATTATACTGCTGGGCATGCCGGCTAACACATTTACCAACCAAATACTTATCCAGGTGGCAGCTGAAAACGGCTTACCCACCCAGGCACTTTTTTATGTATTTACTTATACTTCCTGACAAGGTAATTCCACTTAGACCACTTGCCACTCCACCTGCCTATCGCATAAGAGAATGTGCCCTGGGTTCTTGCTAACTCCCTTATTTTGTTTCTTAAGTTCTGTATGATCTTTTATGCCCTCTGAGCTGCCACCAGATGGGTGCTACATCAGCATGAAAACCCAAAGGGCAGAAAGCCTGCAACTCAAATGTCTGCCATCATTTCCATTTCTCACCTTCCACTTTAATGATTTGTCAAGAATTTGCCAGACAGCCAAGCTTGTACTACAGTATACCAAACATGCAGAGTATACGCAGAGATTCTGTGCACACCTCTCAACCTCTGCAATTGAGCAAGAAATCTGGTCAATCACAAACACGCTAAGTCAATTCCAAACACCACTCCCACCCACTTGAAGTTTTGACAGGGTAACAGGTTTTGTGTTCACAAGGGCTTAGTAAGAAGTTGGAACCCGAAATGCACTTCCCAACCCTAATGTACAATGATTTGCTAGCAGCCACCACTCGCATGCAACAGAGAGGAAAAAAAAAAAAAACACCTTCTATAAGTGAACCCGCATACTCCCAAGTAAGTAATATAACAAGCCACCAACAAGTGCCACACCACCTCTCCCACAGTAATGTCCTCCTTAAACAACCGGCAACCTATCCCTCTTTAACCGATAACCTTCCGATACCTTGACCCTCTCCACTTTCTCAGAAACAGTAGAAAACATAAGGTAGCCGAAGTATAGAGCTCCAAGTAACTTGGACAGCTGAGCGGTATAAGAACATCCCGAGAAACCATACACTACCAATGAATCCAACTCAGGCAGACACGAGGAAAGCCATGAAACCGTGAACCACCAATGGAACCAACCAAAGCAGACACCAGGAAAAGCCCACAAAACCATGAACCACCAACGAAATCAACCAAAGCAGGCACCATGAAAATTCAATTCCCCTCTCCAAACTAACTGGTAAGAAAACTTAAAAAAAAACAAAACAAAAAAAACATGAAAGATACCTTCTCAACCAAGCAACCAATCGAACACCGTAGACTATAAACTCGAATAGCACACTGTAATCATCATACTCAAAAACTGAACAGTAAAAAGGTATGACCTTACTATACCGTCCGTAAATCCCAATAGTGAAGAAAACAGATTTTTTTTTTTGACAGAGGAAAAGGGAGGGAAGGGAAAGTTTGAAATACTAAGTACCTATTTAACTTCCTACACTGACAACCCCCCAACAGAGCCCACTGTAATCACCATGAAGCTTGCATTCCACAATGTATTAATGTTTACATTACCTCAAGCCTGTACTTCATGTAGCTATCATTAAACCCCCATGACAATTAAATGTAGTAAGCGTAATACCCCAAAGTACCAAATATCACCCACTCTCCTTTTTTTTTTTCTTTTTATTATTAGGAATTTGATTAGGACTATCTTACCTCAAACCTCAAAATTCTTCATATCACTATTAACCCCAAGTCCTACAGGTTGTCTCGAACATAATCCTGCTCTGTAGAAAGTTTATGCCAAAATGTGACTCCTACCCCAGTTACATTAGCCTAAAACCCCATAAGCCTCTCCCTAACCTTACCTCATTTCCTCCCACATATCCCTCCATCCCATTTAACCCTATCCTTCCCTTATCCTCTTAATTCCTGCTACTCTATTTATCTAAAATTCTACTTGTATGTTTTATGAGAGTGAAGCTATTACATTAGCAGTATTTCTTAGTAGTTCTCAGCTTGCTAATAAAACTGTCTGTTGTAGCCTTGTGCCCCCCCCCCAGCTAGTACAGTAATCCTAACTGTCCAATAGACAGTATGCATTTAATTCAAATCCCTGTGACTTAACCATCAAGCAGCCCTCTCAGTGCTTTCTGCCTTAGTTTGTATCACTTGGAGGCCCACCTGTTTATTTGCATCTCTATACATTCCCCTTCATTGCTAATGCATCTCCCTACTCTAATCTTTGCACAAACTGGTTACTAATTAGCAAGTCAATGTGAAGACACACTCCCATCCTTAATAAACTTTGCTGTCTCTTCTCTCCTTCACTTTACAGGTAGCTTGAATTATTACTTACCTCCTCTGAGGCCTTCACTGATTTCCACTGACTGCCTCTCTAGTTTATTTGCATTCCATCTGGTTTACACCCCTTGTGCTATCTCCCTCTCCCAATACTAAGTCTATATTAGAATCCTGCTGAGCATGGAGCCATCTTTAAATTTCTAGTCTTCCACCAGGACACAAATGCTCTTCAGCAATTACATGCTGCTTGCTGGTAAGCCATTAGACCTCAGGAATTTGTTTAAAGTGTTCAGATTTGTAAAGTAATACTTACTTTTTTCTCTTGTCTTGGTGGGTTCTGCCCTGCTCTGTTCACCCTCGCTAATGCTCAGGCTCTCTCTGCTTCCCTGCCCTGCCCCTATTTCCTCCCACCCCCAATACCTCTACATTTATAGTGATCACAGTCACACCCACAGCTCACCCTCACATCACCTCCACCAACCACAGCTCCTCAAGTCATATCACATTATACCATACCAACTTGCTCCACACAAAATACTCCCAATCACTCTCATTCCCACTAGGCATTTTTTACATCACCCACACTACTTTCCCACCCACATATAGTGCAACCATATAATTCCTGTTCAGACCCCCCACCTAGAACCAACTTAAACTTTATAACCATGGCTATCACACAACTAAGTCTAGTCTGTCTTCTCATAATTCTTCACAACACCACAAGTTATCACTCTAGCAATATCCCTAAACTTACTAGCACAACACTACATTATGCACTCTCATATACAGACACCACACATTATAATAATATCTGCCCACGAATGTTCAAGAACTACATAACAGACCAAGTCAGAACTAAACGCATATGCTCTCATTCCTACTCCAAAAAAACACAATACTTTCTCACACTCCTCACCAAAGTCCAATATCTGTATCACCATTTTAACACCAGGCTCACCATAAGTGAGGATATCCACCCCAACCCAGGCCCAAATCCATCCTATCCAACACAAACTGCTCCAACACAAATGTCTGAACATAACACCCCCACTTTCTTCATCCCTGGGCAAATCAACAACAGCAGCAAAACCAACCATCTTTTAATGCTAAATATTAATATTAGAAGCATCAAAAATAAAATACCTGAACTCCAGGCCACAATATCACACTACTCCCCAGACATAGTTGCTTTAACAGAAACCTGGCTAAATAAAAACATAGCTAACTCAGAAGTTCTCCCTACCAGCTACAATATCATTAAACAAGACAGACCACTTTATAAAGGGGGTCGAACTGCCTTACTGTACAAGTCCAACTTAACTGTCTGTCAATTACCAAACTCCTACCCCTCCCCCAATAATTGGGACATACTTATCTCACAACTTCAACTTCACCCTAAAAAGGTCATCACCACAATTGTGATTTATATTCCACCTGGTAATACACCTGCTAGCCTTGAAGACTTCTTATCCTGGTGTTCTTCCACATACTCACAAGAAACCCTTATTCTGGGGGACTTTAACCTAGATTGGTTCACCTGTATATCAGAACCACCAAGCAATCTAATAAATCTTCATGGCTACCAGCAGCTAGTCCAAATTCCAACTAGTTGTAATAAAAAATCTAAAAGGGAATCCATCCTTGACTGGGTCCTAACTAACAACCCCACATTGTACCCTCACACAGGCAGTCTCCTAGACACCTTAAGTGACCACAACATAATATACTTTATACGTAGTAGAACAAGCATATGCAAAACCACTAACTATTTATCCACTAGAAACACAAAAAAATTCTCTCCTGAGGTCCTCAACACTTTACTCTGTAACTGTGACTGGACCCCCCCTAAAAAGCCTCCCACTTGACTAGGCTGTAGCATATTTCAACAAAACATTTCTACAACACCTAGACACTGTAGCTCCATTGTGCAAAATCAAGGTTAGAACCTCTACAATCCCCTGGCTCAGTAGAAACCAAAAAAATCCTTAAGTCTAGAGACACTGCCTGTCTTTACTATCAAAAAAACAAAGAAACACAAAGCCTAACTAAGTACCAAGAACTGCGCAACCGTGCAAAAAATGCATTAGGCTGGACAAAAAATCCTACTACACAACATTACAAACTAAATACCAACACAACCCCAAAAAATTTAGAAAAATGTAAACCAGCTACTAAAATCCACCCAAAAGGCTACCACCAAACCAACCACCCCTGACACTAAAGTTCCCATCGAAACACAATTCAACTCCCACATTGTGAACTCAGTTCTATCCTTAGTATCACAGGACAGTTCCTTCCTCACTATCCCCCCCAACACAAATAACACTAATACAAGCTTTACCCTCAAAACATTTTCCACCACTTCAATCAAAAGCATGCTCTCCAAACTAAAAACCTCATCAACAGCAGCCGACCTACTCCTCAGCTATTTCCTGAAACTCACAGCAGATGCTATTGTTATCCCAGTCTCCACTCTCATAAATAGATCAATTGTTGAAAACTATGTGCCCAAACTCTGGAAAATATCCTATGTTACACCCATACATAAAGGCGAGACCTCCACTGAACTTAATAACTACAAACCCATTGCTTTACTCTCCCCCCTGGCCAAAATCCTAGAAAAATGCATCCATACCCAGATGCTAAACTATCTTCTAGACAGCAACATCCTGTCACCTACTCAGTATGGTTTGAGACCTGCCCATAGTACCACTACAGCCCTCCTCTGCTTCACAGACACAGTAAACTGTCTCAAAATTGAAGGCCTACAGGTGTCAACTCTTTTTTTGGATATGTCCTCATGCATATCAAAACTAGCCCTAAGTGGAGATATCCACCCCAGCCTTGGCCCTACCGTCTCTAACCCCAATCCTCATAATCAGATTAGAAACCACAACTTCTCCCATATTACAGACAATCGAAAGCCAAATGACTTCCTTCTACTAAGCCTAAATATTAGAAGTATATCCAACAAAGTCCATGAACTCCATGCCACCATAGACTTGTACTCCCCAGATATAGTCATCCTGACAGAAACCTGGCTAAAACCTCACATTACCAGTGAGCAAATACTCCCTACAGGTTATGGCATACTAAGAGTAGACCGGCTAAACAAGAAAGGAGGCGGTGTAGCTATAATATTTAAACAACATCTAAACATCCAGATCTTAAAATCATCAGCTCCACAAATAGGCAATGAAGAAATAATATATAACAACCTCAAAATAAACCAAAACAAAACCATCAACATAATTGGATGCTACTTCCCACCTGGCCAAAACATCCCTCCACTAGAAAACCTCCTCAGCTGGTCTACCCACCATCTCCCCCAAGAAACTATAATTTTAGGTGATTTCAATATCGACTAGCAATCCTGCTCTGGCAACCATCCAACCCATCATGTAAACCTTCATGGCTTCACCCAACTAGTCCAGTTGCCAACCCAGATAAATAAAAACTCCAGCAAGCACACTACCCTGGATTGGATACTAGTCAGTAAGAGCCCCCAGTCATATATAAAAGGCTGCTTATCAGATAACCTCAGTGATCACTTCCCAACATTCCTACTGAAAAAATACCTATACCAAGCTAAACCTGTTGTCTACTGTCAGATATGTAAAAAAATAAACTTTAACCCACTCACATTCATCTCATCCCTCCAAGAATGTAACTGGCATCCTCTAAAGTACCTCAGTCTTGATGACGCAGTTGGATTTTTTAATTCTACCTTCCTGAGCATCCTTAATTACCATGCCCCCATAAGACTTTCCAGAATCAAAGCACAACCCTCCCCATGGCTACAGAAAACCACTAAGTCAGAAATGAAAAACAGGGATAAAGCCTGGGAGCACTGGCACAAAACCAAGACCCCCTCAACTAGACAGAAATTCCTAGAACGACACAATAGAGTCAAAAAGCTAATAAAACAGGACAAATTCCAATACTACCAGTCTGCCCTAGACTCCTCTGAACACAGCCCCAAACAATTCTGGTCCTCCATAAACTCCATCCTCCACCCAGGTAAAGTCAGTACCCCTCCTCATAACATCCCTCACTCCTCAGAAAATATTGCTACCTCATTCAACACACACTTCACACAAACCATACTATCACTAGCTAAACAACACAACCCCCCTCCCTCCAACCCACACCTTCAACTACTAATCTCCCCACTGCCTTCTCTTTTTCTCCTGTACCTACCTCCAACATAAAAAAAACTCTTAACTAAACTTAAACCCACCAAATTAGCAGCCGACAACCTCCCAAGTGAATACCTACA
This sequence comes from Protopterus annectens, assembly GCF_019279795.1. Lineage (NCBI taxonomy): Eukaryota > Metazoa > Chordata > Ceratodontiformes > Protopteridae > Protopterus > Protopterus annectens. The sequence goes on along the minus strand of NC_056725.1, from coordinate 1,501,058,942 downwards.
AATCACAGCTGATGCTCTGGCCTACCCAGTATCCATCTTGATTAACCGATCTCTGTCAGAAAGTTATGTTCCCACACTGTGGAAAGTATCACATATAATTCCCCTTCACAAAGGTGGACCCTCCACAGAACTAACCAATTACCACCCTATAGCTATTCTCTCTCCACTCCAAAATACTAGAGAGATGCATACACTCCCAGGTCTCAGACTACCTCCTTACTAACAACCTCCATTCCAATACTCAGCATGGTTTCCGACCAAACCATAGCACCACCACTGCCTTACTCTCCTTTACTAACACTATCCTTCAGCATAAAAACAATGGCTATCTCTCCTCAGCTACTTTCCTAGACCTATCTAAAGCATTTGACATGGTCCCACACAAACAACTTATCTTTGTCCTCAATAACCTATCCTTCTCACAATCAGTCACCAACTGGTTTCAGAGTTATCTGTCTGACCGCCAACAATCTGTTGTATGGCAGAATGACATATTTCCCCAACTACCTGTCTCCATAGGGGTTCCCCAAGGATCCATCCTTGGACCCCTACTCTTCTCTGTTTTCACAAATAATCTAGCCTCTGCCACCACACATGGCACACTCATACAATACGCAGATGACTCGACCATCATCTGCTCAGCCCAGTCCCTACTCAAACTGCAAAAAGTCACACAGGAAGCCTTTTCCGCTGTTGAAACTTGGTTATTCGATGCCCAGTTAATACTCAACCCAAACAAAACTAAACTACTCATCTTCCAACCCACCAAACATACTCAAAACAACTCTCACTTTAACATCACAGCAAAAGACAACACCACTATATACCCAACTGAACACACCAAATTGCTAGGAGTGGAAATAGACAATAAACTAAAATTTGACATTCACATATCCATGACCATAAATAAAGTCCACAAAAAACTAGGAGCATTATACAGAAATAAGCATCTTCTCACCAAAGCAGCAAAGATTTCAATAGCAAATTCCCACCTTATCTCCACCCTACTTTATGCCTCGCCAATATATACCAACCTAAGGCAATGCGATCTAAACAAGCTAGAGATCTGCTACAACAAACTTGCCAAATTCGCCACAGGGGCATCCTACCATAGTCACCACTGTCTCTCACTTGTTGAACTGGGCTGGCTTGAACTCCCTCACCTCCTTCAATGGTATCAACTCTCACTCACCCAAAAACTAGTAAACCATCCACTAAATGTCCCATCCCTCCAGAATCTACTCCAACCCTATCGCACCACCAGGCCACTAAGATCCAGCAACAAAAATCACTTGCAGATCACTAAAGCCCATAACTCTGCTGGTGAAGCACTATTCTCTTGCACCATACCCAAATTATGGAACTCCCTCCCACCCACAATTACCTCCGTACCATCATGCACTCACTTCAAAACTTTACTAAAAGCGCACCTAAAAACATGCTGGCTATGCCCTTGCAACTCCCACTCTAATATCACCCACCCCATCCAACCACTACCTTTCTTTCCACTCCACTAACTACCTTGATTATAGCAAGCTCAGATGCTCATAAGCCTAGTACTTATACAGCAGGAACTTCTTATTTTAATATTTGTTAATGTCTGTTATGTACTTCACAGATAAAGATTCTAGTTGTCTACTGATGTACTATGTTCTTCATCTGTAAATATGTTGTAAGTAATTGCTATGTAAATTGTTAATTGCTATGTAATCCAATGTAACTACTGTCTGTTTATTTTAACTGTGGAGCTTTTCTCCCCGGGCTTCCGCTGAAAATGGACCTACATCCAGTCGGACACTCCCGGTCAACAAATATAAATAAATAAATAAATAAATAAAATGTCCAAAGCATTTGACACAGTCTCACACCAAATCCTGCTAAACAAACTAAACCAATATCACCTACCAAATTCCACTCTTACCTGTTTCCAAAGCTACTTAACTGACATGTACCAAGCTGTGAAATGGGAAAATGCTCTCTCTCTTCAGCTGCCCATAACTATAGGAGTCCCACAGGGTTCTATCTTAGGACCACTACTATTCACAGTCTTCACAAATGACCTCCATACCTCCACACAGCATGCATCTATCATTCAGTATGCAGATGACACTACCTTAATCTGTGCTGCACAAAACATTCCCACCCTCCTGCAAACAACTCAACTAGCATTCTCTGATGTTGAAAACTGCCTTACTAAAGCCCAACTTATCCTCAATCGAAAGAAAACTCAGCTTATGATTATAACCAGTTCTAACAAAAACACTAACAGTCAATTCACTATCTACTCCACAAATGCTACTCCAATCGCTCCAGTGGCACAGGCTAAGCTATTGGGAATAACCATAGACTCCCACCTAAAATTTGATAGTCATCTCAACTTAACTATTAAAAAAAGTACATGCCAAACTGGGATCACTCTACTGTATCAAACCATTTCTTACCAAAAACACAAGATCAGCCATTGCTCACTCCCACCTTCTATCCACCCTACTCTATGCATCTCCCATTCTGACTAATCTCAACAAAACTGAGCTAAGCAAAATGGAAGCCTGCTATAACAGAATTGCCTGCTTTGCTGCAAATTGCTCATATAGAACTCATCACTGAACTGCTTTGAGACAGCTCCACTGGCTTTAACTGCCCAACCTCCTAACCTACACTCAGCTCTGCCTCTGTCATTCTATCTATTACCTCCCCAATAAGTGACCTGCCCTCAAAAACCTAGTACAACATCACTCAGCCAAAAGGCCTCTTAGATCATCAAGCAAACTACTACTAGAAGTCACCAACAGCTACAATAGCTTTGGAGATGCACTATATAGTAGTTCAGTGGCTAAAAAATGGAACTCTGTCCCCACTAGCATTAAAAACATATCATCCAAAGCCTCCTTTAAAGACCTCATCAGGCAACATCTCAAACAAAGTTGGCAGTGCCATGATTGCTCCCCAGGCTAGTGAAAGTGGATAAGGTATATATACTAAATCTAGGGTACTTGATAATAGTTTTCAGTCTTACTCACAAACACTGGCAAATCTACAATGTATGTACTGCACCTGTGTACTATGTATGTATTCTACCTATGTTCCAAGTTTCGGCTGTACACTTACCTTTATTTTTAAATCAATATTTTTTTGTTTGTTCACTCCACTGTAACTGTTGATGTGCCGCATACTACTGTAAAAACATGTCTCTTGTAATTTGTGTGTATACTGATCATGTCTAAATAACTAAATGTAACTGGATTTTTTCTTTGTGGAGCTTTTCTCCCCGAGCCTCTGCTGAAAAAGGGCCTTTTCAGCTCAGACAGTCACCCCCGGTTAACAAATGTAAAATAAAAATAAATAAATAATTAAAATAAATCTAGACCCACTTGAAGATATGGAGCAACTCATCCACATTTTAATTTCGCACTTTTCAAGTTTGTCCTGGGACAAATTGGTCTGTTCCAAACCTCATTTATCAGTTTGCATGGGTTGCAATGCAGTTTGGCTATATGGCATTGTATCTTAAAGATCTAGAATTCAGTTCCTGAAATAACTGAGATGGAAATGAGTAACAAAAATAGAGATTGACAGAGATAGTTCTAGACACTAAGAAGAGATCATAAGAGTAAGAATATTTAAACAGCAAAGGGAAACAGTTAAGAGCGTATAAGTGTTTTAGAATTTAAGCATTTTAAAGAGTTTAACAAGTGTTAGATAAATTACTTTTATATAAAATAGAACTTTACTTTTGCCCCCTGTTGTTTATCACTTCTTGAAAAAACAGCATACATTGTATGCTAATTATATTCCTTCCCCAAAACAAGGTTTTTAAAATATTTAGCTCTTGTTGAAACACATCACTATCAGAAATGAGTTCTTACATCCTTGCTGTCTGAACCTTAATGATATTTTACTTATGTTGCATAGCGTGGCAGCTGGCAGCTGGTGAATATGAGATTATGAAAGAAACTTCTATATAGAATTGATTTAAACAAATGTTGATCAAATATTTGTATAACTTACAAATTAAAATTTCAATCTCAGATGCACAGAAATTTTATTTAAATTACAAAAATTAGTATGACTGTTGAAATAGGGTGGCCATAGTGATGCAGTGGTTAGCGTCGTTGCCTCATAGCAAGAGGTTCTCTGGTTTGATCCTCGGCTGGGGTGCCTTCTGTGTGGAGTCTGCATGTCCTCCCTGTGGTCATGTGGGTTTTCTCTGGGTGCTCCGGTTTCTTCCCAAAGACATGCTGTAGGTGGATTGGACACTCTAAATTGGCCCTAGGTGTGTGCCTTCTGCGGAAGGGTGGGTGCCAGGCTGGCAACTCAACACTGTAAAACTCCACTGCCAATCATGAGCAAACAGCTGATCCGCTGTGGCCGCCCCTAACTGGAAAAAGCCGAAAGAAGAAGTATGACTGTTTAAATAATCAAGGAACTCTAAACAATTTTTGGAAGAATCTGACCAGAGCAAAACCAGGCTTTCCAGATTATAGAACTGATTTTTTTTTAAATGTTGTAGCAGTGCTATTTTACCAAGTTAATGAGTTAACCCTTGGTGTGGCCATGGATGGTACTCATTTATTTTAATCTGCTGTTGGCCACCTGTGAAAAGGAGGTTATTTCTAACCTTGATTTTCATAAATATATTCAGTATAATGTGTATTTTAATAGACACAAACTTGAAAAGTGCGAAATTAATAAGTGGATGAGTTGCTCCATACAAACAGGAAAGACAACATGGTTAGCTGATGTCTCTTGTTACTCTGCTGAGACAGAACAGTAACATGCTTCATGGCTATGCCGATTCAACTACCAAACTGGGAAGGTTTCAGCAACAGAATTGCACACAGAAACAGATAGAGATTATGTACCATGGATACATGATTTAAGGAAAGTAATGGTATCCCTCAAAATGGATGGAAGATGAGTAAATGGTATGTTAGTATTAGAACATAAGATATGATTCATGTTTGTACTGAACCAGAGAATTAGAATAAACCGATTTAAACAGACCAAATCCTATTTCTTACAGTTTAGGAAGTGGTCTCAGTAATATGAAATTCTAAGTTGTTTTCAAAATGCATACAACGGATTCTTTCAGATAAACTAGATGGAGAAACCTCACATATGTGTGGATGCAAATTTTTAATTATAAAGGTACTGCGCATTAGACATCAATGTGGAATTTCATCTGCATCAAAAGTAATCAAAAGAGCTATTCCATATGTAATAGAAAGGTGTGAATGTGCTGCAAATATAACTCATAGTTTAATAGTACGGTAAGACCTGCATAAAAATGAGTTTGACAAAAGGCTACTGCTCTCTAGACAAAAATATCATAATTTGAAAGTCACTGTACTTAGTGTTTTATATAGATGCAGGTCCTCTTTTATCTTTCTATATGTAATCTATACTTTTATGCCATATGTGCATTATAAATATAACAGCTATGATATAGTTAATGTCGCAAGGTGCTAGGCATTGGAAAGCGTTTATGTTAGAAAAAGCTATTAGAAGGTTATCTCATAGACTATGACAATATTCTAGCTATCAAAAGGAAAGACTAATATGTGTTTTACAGACAGTGAAGTTTTAATGTATATGTTTTGAAGAGAGGTTATCTCTTAAAAATGTTAAACAAGATAAGGGATGAAATTATCCAGGGGTGGGGCACAAACTTTGTGGCATTGCTCGGAAATGTAAAAATGAGTGAAATTAATAACAACTTGGGACCTTTTACTGGCAAGAATTTTGAGAAGGTTATGGTCCTGAATTACAGCTGAGACTCATGGGCAGCTAATTATATCTCAAACCCCAGTTATAAGTTTTTTTTCTCACTTTGAGTATAAAATAGAATAGGTGAGAAATCTGTTTTTGCATAGAAAAGAGCAAATAACATCAAATAGAAGGTGGAGAAAAAAAAAACAAGGCCATATTTCGAAGAAAAATGCAGGAACTTATAAATGTTGCTACTGTCATCAGTGTAAATTCATAGCTGAAGGTAAAACTGCTGACATAGAGCAAAGGAGAAACAATAAGAGCCACAAAATGTTTTAACTGTTGCAGTAAAATAATAATCTACTTGGTGAAATGTAAAACCTGTGCTTTCTTTTATGTCAAAAAAGCACAAATAAGCTTCTGAAAAGAATGTATGAACATTTATATGTTATAACTAAGAAGAGAGACTAAGCAAGCAATAATGCCTGGCAGGGTATGTGTTAATGTATAATTAGCACCCCTCTCAGTCCCCCCAAGGGTGTTATGAGGCCCGATGCCGCAGGCGGAGGGCCTCTACACCCATGGTAGGGTGTTAATTACACATTGGCACACACCCTGGAGGGCATTATTGCACTTAGACAATGGGTTGTCTCTAAAATTGTTATGTTTTACTTGCTTATTTTTTTAAGTACTATATTATTTTTTATATATTTATAATGTAAAATAGTTCCTCCGCCTAATATTTCAAACTTGCTGTAGTATTAGTTAATAGTGTTGGGAGGAATCATTTTACATCAAACATATATAAAAAATAATATAGTGCTTGAAAAATAATAACCAAGTAAAACACAACAATTTTACATACAGCCCATTCTCTCTCTCATACACACGTACACAGTCTCTTCTGCTTTCACACATATACATACACACACACAACACACACACACACACACACACACACACACACACACACACACACACACGCGCGCGCGCGCGCGAGCATGCACACACACACACACACACACACACACACACACACACACACACACACACGCACACACACGCACACACACGCATGCACGCACAAACACACATACACGCACACACACGCACACACACACCTTATAGCTAGTTAGACAGGCAGATAATGCACTTCAATGAGGAAATTATATCCTGAGAGTCCTGAGAAATGCTATATTAAAAAAGAAAAGGAGAATAATAAAATATAAACCAGAGAACAAGGGAATGGATTTTGAACAAGGTGGGTCATAACAAGACAGGGGATTGGGCCTTTGCTCATATTCGGACAGATGAATTGGAGGGCCCAGATTTTCTAAAGATTCCCTTCTTGGGCTGTATGAGGAAAGACAGCTGACACAGTGGAGACATTGGCAGGATGACAGCCAACAAGGGGCCAAGGGTGAAGAGAGAGGGTCACAGTGCACATTGCATTGTCAGTGGAAGAACAGATTTTTTGGGGGTGGGCATGTTGGGGTTGTCAGCTTACTCTACCTAAATGTAATTTAAAGAATCGTGGAGCTGAATTAATAAGTGGCATAAAATCTTATAGCTTCTTTCAGCATGAGGGAATAGAATGTCATCTCAGTACACCAAGACCTAGGACATTGCAGTCACATCCCACCTTTATCTGATGGCTGTGATATTTGAAAAATACTCCCAACTGGTGGATGCAGTGTTAGCCTATTTGCTTATTATGATGGATACTCAGAGTTGTGGAGGGGTCAAGTCAATTTCTATATGACCAGAGGTTTAGACGACTTATGGCTAATGAACAGACCCTCAAATGAGATAAGCAGTACCTGGGCACATGGCTAGCAGTAATGATTATCAAGGCAGTCCCTTGGGGCTGTGAGTTTAGACTGGTCTCAGATATGTGCAGAGAATTCAATGAGTCTAGATGTAACTGAATATGTAGTAGATGCTTTCATGCTTGTCCATACTACGAAAGACATGCCCAGTGGTGGCATGATTCAAAAAGGAAAGGGGCTGACATTTAGGCAAAAGTCTTGGCTTCTCAAATTACACTGAGGGGGTGTTACCATTCCAAAACTTTGAGGCAGGGAAAAGGCACATTTTGAGGAGAAGAAGGGATACATCACAAGGCAGGAGTGTAAAGACCCTGGCACATGCAACTGAGTGAGGTTGGGTGTTTCAACAATACTTTGTATTGTATCCTAATTGTTGCTGATTTCTGGACATTCATATAAGAACTTCGGGTCACTCGAGGATAAAGAGAATGCAGCTATAACACTGCTTGAAAAAAATATGAGCTTGGAGGATAGCATGGCTAATCAAAGAACCCCCTTCCCCATAACTTAAACATTTTACCATAAGGTTATTGTTTAAAAAGCAACATACAAAATGTAGACTTTAACTCCATTTTCATAGACAGAGTGGAAGGTAAATTAATGATACAAGGACTCAGTGGGGGTGCTAGGACATAATGGTCATTCCTGGGTATAGTAAAACAGCAGGACTGACATCACACAGTGGGCTCTATACTGAGATACTTAATACAGAAGTGGAGAGAAAGGGATACAGGAGCAGGCAATTTCATCTTCATGTGTATAACATGGCTATCTGGGTAATGCAATCACTCTCAAAAGGAAGACTCTAGACGTTTGTTTCGCAAAGCTGAACACTGAGTCAGACTTCCAACTGCTCCCAGTCTGATAAAAGGACTGGCACTTGCTGAGTATATAGCTGGAGGGAAATTATTATTTTTTGTTTGTTTTAACATTGTCATGCCAATTGGATGCTCAGTGGTATGAACCTCTTTCAAGAGGCACTGCATAGCCGTATTTGGGATTTTTGGAAAGAGCAGGATTTCTAAGTAGAGAAGTGCATTATCTAGATGATGTTTTATTTTCATAAGTGGAGAGGAGCATAGGAACAGACAGAGAGACATTGAGGAATTTAAGCTGTTATGTAGGAAAATGGGGGGTACCATTGGCTGAGGACAAGTTGGACAGACCTTCAAATTGATTATTTTTTTTCTTTAGCTGGAAATTTTAAATTACAAGAGAAAAATAATAGCTCATTAAGGATCAATATTATGTGCATTTGAAACAATGGATATGCATACTAGAGTACATGGTATCAATGCTGTTGCTGGTCAATTTGCATGTAGGCAGTAAGGCCAAGTAGGACCTTCCAAAGTCACTAGCACCCTCTTGTAGGTTAAGAATCAAAAGCAGCACATGGACAGGGTCCTACATAAATGCTAATAAGAGGAGTTTTTGTAGGATTGTATTTTCATTTTCTCTTAGTTGGATGAATGAGTAGACAACATTCACTTGCTGCTTTGTCCACACGTACCTGGTACATTAGGAATGAAGATGCTCCTAAAATGAAAGTGGTTTGCATGTCCTGGATGAGATGAATGAGGAGTTTGCATAGGCTTGCATCCTAGCAGACATTACTTTTACGAGCTAGTGCTGATTTGGACAGCAAAAGTAGTATGTAGGCAAAATGTTCAACAAAGAAGTTGTGTTTCAGTCAGGTAAGGAGGCATTAATGTAGTCAACATCAAAATGAATATCAACCTCAGACAGAGTGCAAGTATTGGTACAATGTTTGGTATTGCAGTGTTTGAAGCTGATTATAAGTTTTTTGTTCTATATAGTACTTCTCTGTCGTGCTGATTGTTACTACCGGCAGTCTTTTTTATTTCCAGATGTTCAGCTTTCAAGGCTTAGCTTCAGAGGTGAATCATCAGGAGATTACGGTGCCAGAGATGTTATGGGTGATTGCAAAGCAGGAGCAGGTAGTTAAAAAAGACAGCTGTGTACCCAAAGCCTGGAGGTCAGTGGAACAACAGATTTTTTGGGGGTTGTAGGGCATATCAGTCTTTCCCAGTAATTATATAAAGCAGCAGAACAGACTTCTCACGGTGAGAGCTATATTGAGATAGTTAGTACAGAGGTGGAGAGAAGGGAATACAGGACCAAACAAGTATATCTTGTAACTTTAAGCTTCTCTTTCCAAGCTCAGGGTCTGTTGTACTACAGTAACAAATGGGTGTTTGGGAGTTTACTTAAGGATGAGCCAGAAGACAAAGGAGGCAAGAAGTTCAGAGGGAGACGCTAATGAAGGAACTACTTTTGAGGTTACTTCAGGACCTCCATAGAATTTTGACAAGTTACAAAAAGTATGCTGCTTTACCAAATTTGGTAACTCCTCTTTCTTATGGTCTGTTCAAGGTGAGCAAGTGTTAAGATAGTGGGCCCTAGTGAGACAACCAACCATTGGTTTGGGGTAACTTTACCACTGCACAGGATAGGGTGGCTATTAGACTACTGAAAGGAAAACAGTTCACGGGAGAAAGGTTATGAAGTGGTATTGAGAAGAGCAGGATTTGTTTTACTTTGCCTAGTGAGGTGGGCAATTCAACACTCTCACTAGACAAACTGGAGTGGGACACCTATATTTGCATCTCAGTCAAAACACATCAGGCAGATTCAGCAACCTGATGTAGTTATCAAGAGGACATTAAACTATATGGGGTCAACCTGGTTTTATTATTAGCTCATTGGATGTGTGGACCCACTGACCTGGTTGACTAGGGAGTCCCGGCAGACCTTAAAAAGAGAAGTGGCAAATGGCAGTCTACAGTCTATAAGAAATTATTCTGAAATTGGTTTGGTAACATGCTGAGCAATCCAATGGCAAGGGGCATTGTTCAAGGAAGCAAGAATGGGGAGTTTCATGGTACTTAGTCACTACTGTCTGGAACACATGGATCCCATGTGGCACAGACTGATGAGGTATAACCAAAAAACTAGGCCTAGATTCATATAATCACCATTTATGCTTGATGCTGTGTGATCTCTTACAGGGTGAGGCAGCAAGGGTTACAGTATTGTTTAATCAACAAAGGAAAATGTAAGAAGGAAAATTAAGATTGGTCACTAAAAGGGGCTTTGCACCTAGTATTGCAAGTTCATTTTTCCTGAACGGAGGAATAAACCACCATTCTTGTCCAAGAGTAGCACTGTCTAGTGGGTGAAGGTCTAAACCCTAGAAAGGGGGAAATAGACTGTGGTTGATGCCCCACAAAATCCTTAATGGCTGATGAACCAAACTGAATCCCTAGAAGTGAGTAGTGATGCAAAATTATGTCATCACTTGAGGGGAATACATTTATGTGGGTGTAGGTAAAAGAGAATGCCCAACTTAGTAGTCAAAAAGTTTAAAGAAACCTAAAGGCTAAAAGATATAATGTGAGGGAATGTCCCATCCAAGCCTATTAGCAAAGCACCTAGGACATTTATACTGTTTGACTATGAGCCCTATCAACATTAAGCGAGAGCCATATCTCTTCAGTGAGTACAAAGTGGTGTAATGGTCTTACTCACAAATAATTTAAACACTGATTGATTGTTTAAGACAACTGGAAGATCATGAATTATTCTAAATGTAGGTGTGAAACATAAACCATGCAGAGGACTTGACTTTGAGGGCATGGTATAACGGAAATTAATTGATAATTCAATGTTGAGACTCTGAGTGTAAATATGTGTCTATAATTATCATTGAGTTAACCTTGCATGTATGCATATGGTTATTTCATACAATTACAAATAAGTACGGGTTCATGTAATTTAATCAAAAGTCTAAAAATCAAGCGGCAAAACAGCGAGCTGCTAACATCGAATTCAAAAACACCAAACAATGGGAGACAATGGAAAAAGAATTGTGCGAGATCACAGTGCTACAGGATTGGGCAATTGGACTTCACTGCGCTGTGGTGAGATCTCTGAGTTAGCATATATAATTAGTAGGAGAGTGGGGTTTAGGGTGGCAAAAATTATGTTTTTGTAGTTTTGATGGTTTCAGTGTTCTTGAATTTGATCTTTGTGGCTTGATATTCTGCATTTTGATGCTTTGGACTTTCAATTATATGACATAGATCCACAAAATGTATATATTAATGATTATTACTATCCACTATATAAATATTTGAAGTAGTTAAATAGTCAGATGTCTGATTGTAAATAAATTCTGTTTACAAAGCAAACCTAATGTGGTTATTTTTTGGGGAGACCTAAGTACAACTGATTATTAAATGTCACACTTAATGCAATACAGCGTGAAAAGTATTACATTGCAGAGCACTGCTTCCAGTTTAGCCAAGTCGTTTTAAAGGGCTGTGGTTAGCACATGCAGACCCATAAAGGAGGGCATGCAGCAGTTACTAATTTTCAGTAAATATACACGATAGAGATCAGGAAGGAAGAAAAATGGTGTAACAACACATTTCTTGTTCTTCATTATCTGAAATTATCCACATGAACACTGACATTTAGATGTAGGTAAAGAATTTGGCCCATGTGCTTGATACCAGATATAACATCTGTAATGAGAAGCAGATGATGAGTCCATCCTCTCAGCTGTCAAGGGTCATGATTTAATGAAGAGTTAATTCCAGTTTGATTTAGAATAAAATTATTGTCAAACTCTATTCCTTGAATTGTAGAATTATCTGCCTTCCATGCACATTATACAAAATGTCAAAAATCAAACTCTGGACTTTTATGTGTAACTGTCTCATACTAGAGGTTAATAGTTTGCCTATTAAGCTATGCTGTCATAGGAACATTGTTTTTATAGCCTCTGAACCTCTCTGAGCTTTATTGTCGAAAGCTGTACTGTTCAAACACCACCTTTGTTAAATGCAGATAACTGTAGTATTTCCATAGTGTGTTTCATTCACATTATGAGAAAAAATGCCATCAGGATTTGCTACAAAAAAAGCATTGTTTATATATTAATAAGTCCTTATTTCAGAAGCATAACACTGTTTGAAATATGTTACATTTGACTTTGCAGCAGAAGATGCAAAGTTTGTAAAAATGTAAAATGCGTAGCATAATTTTTGGTCAGACCAAAGAAACATAAGGACAACTTAAGTGGCATCCAAACAATTAAAATCTCATTTATAATGACAGCTGGAGATCACATGCCTTACAGAAACACAGCAGGAAGTGTTTTCAGCAGTGATATAGATTTTCTTATGGGAACTAATCCAAGCAATTTCAGGTTCTGAGTATATTTCAGTGCAGACCTTTACATCTTAAAGCTAAGGACCTGTTTGTAAGATAAAAATGATTTACCCGAAATCCTTTCCTTTGGCTATGCCAAGAGGAATACACCACCAGCATTACATCATTAATTAGAATTATGGCTTTATATTTGTATTCAAATAGACTGAACAGAAAAAAAGGATTTTGTAAGCTTTCACATCATATTCATACTTTAAATAATTCATGCAATTTGCTGTTGAAATGGAAATAGCTATAATTATGAATATTGATATGTGCCGCAGAATAAAAAGCACTGTAGTTATGTGGGTTAGACTCACTGAAACACTATGAAAAATAGATTAGCTGCTTTCCTGTTTGTGCATGCCCTTTGATGCAGCCCATATGAAGACGGCAAAGCATGCTGATACTAGTTAACATTACAGCAGGATTGCTTGCCATTAAGGAAATAGAATAGTAGGCCACAGAACAGTAACTCACTTGTTCAAAACCACAGTCATGAAGGAGTGTTACACTATAAGATGTTGGTTCAGTTATGATAAAGATGACTGAGTTACAAGTGAAACTTTCTAAAGTGTGTTTATGTACAGTGCCTGCTTTCTAGTTTGTAATGTGGGATAAAATACTTGCAATAATATAAAATGCCTTTTTAAGTTAATAAAAAAAAATACCTTCATCTAGCTTTGAGAAGTAGTAGTTGTCATGTTTATAGAACATTTTTAAATGGCATGTATAGTGTTACATTTTGGGCTGAATTACTCAACTGTCATCATAGATAATTAATTGCAAGAAACATGTGTGGTATTTATATTGACTGCATTTATGTAATGGGAATTTCACAGGCTATGGCTATCTATGTTCATCATTTGTGTGATGCATAGAGGCTGTTCTGCTTTTAGGCCCACAGCCATCATAGACAGGTTAAGATAAATAACAGGCACATGAGGCTATAATGATATTCAAATGAGTGTCTTAAAACTTGTGAGACAATCTTATGCAAATGAAACTCCCACCTTTCTGCAATTTATAGTTGCTTTTTATGCATGGCTGCAAGGTGAGCACATGCCTTTTAAAAAGAAAAATCATGAAATCCTGCCTTTTTATTTACTTTGTAAGCAGCAAAGTTGTTTGTTTTGCTATTTCTCATTTTGAGCTGCTTGTCACTGCTTCGCCTAAACTGCAGGGGGCCAGAGGTGCTCATCAGATGGGATGACACAGGCACAGTTAAACATTAAGCCATTATAACTTTGCTGCACAATAAATTCTGTATAGATTTAGATGGACTGGGATATTTTAAAGGCTTTAGTCAGTTTATAGGGAGCACAGATGAGGATGGGGAGGATGAGTGTTTTTCGTATACATGTGGATTCCATGGGTATGCATAGCCCTCACTATAATTGTTGAAGTGACCTTACTGAGGCAGAAAATTCTGCCTCAGGAATATCCCAACATACTCTTGACACATATGGAACAGTATTTTTATCTGCCATTGCCTCCACAAAACTGAGCCAGCACCATGGATGTTTTCTGTGGGATGTCACATGTTCCATAAGTGATTGGTTCAATAGACTGCAGCCATGCCGTGATTAGGAATCTATCTAGACCATGGAGGGAGCAGTACCAAAATAGGAAGCACCACCATTCCATTGGCTGCTAGGTAGTGTGTGATGCATGGAGGTGCATCATCAACATATCAACCCAGCATCCTGGTAGTGTCTGTGAATCTCATATCAGGCACACAAGCTCACTCTGCCTTTTCCTGAATAGTAGGATACCTTATTGTCAACTTGTTGAAAGAACAAACATTTACAGTTATATTCATTTCTGCAGGCATCATTTGGTAAATGTTTTGCTTAGTAATAAACCCATTATTCTTTTGTTATGTCATCCCCCTTTTGCTTTTGCAGGTAACACAAGCTGCCCAATGGCTGATGAAACCAGTTCGTATCCTTAGGGGAATTACTGAAAAATGTTTGCAATATCTCCCTGTCCCAGACATGGATTGTCTTAGATGGAGTGGTTGGCCTGCTGAAAGCCTGTTTCTGCTGCCTGAATGAGTCTGGGGGTGACCTTCAGTATGACCCTGATAGTGCATGCAGGATGTTTACCATGTGCTGCATTCTGAATAACATGATTATGTTTCAGTGCTGTATTTAACTGCCCCATGATGCAGCTCCCCCTACTGTTCCATTTACCAGTGATGATTGTGATGGTGGCCAGCTGATGGCAGCATCAGGTTGCCAGCATGTAGCAGGCTTATGCACAGTACACAGCTGCACAGGCAAAGAAGTAGCATCTAGTCCACCACTATTGGTCGTGACATTAAGTTAATGGTACGTTTATCTTAATATCACAAAAATAAACTTGATAAATCCAGTTCTATCTGTGAGCTATCCTGAATGGTGCATAGCCTACTATCACTGTACATCAGACAGTTTCACCATTATGTAAATAAATGTTTATTTTTTATGCTGAATTGATTGCTGTATTTGTTTGCCATAGCTTCTACCTGATCCCTGACTGACAATCATTACCTGTATGGTTGCTGAAAAAATGCATAAGGATAAATGTAAAGACTCATATAGGTATAGAGGTGTTCAGAACTACACCTCTATAGCAGGCATGGATCAGGGCTACTTATTATCTGTCACTATGTCAGGCTGTATTGCAAGTAATGGTATAATAAAAGTGTATGCTTGAAAGTGATGGACCAATTGTCATGTAAAGTGTTCTGTCAGGTGATACTGCACATCAGATTAGGTAGCGCTTTCATAAAAAAAAATGATCTGTGTTATCAGAGCTATTAAGTAGTCATCATTTCTGCAAGTCCTGAGGATAAAGTGGCAATAGTGCTATTTTCACTGACAGGATTTATGACATATATATATATATATATATATATATATATATATATATATATATATATATTTACCTTAATTTTCTACCTTAATTTTCCACATAATTGTATTTGAAGTATTTGAAGTAACATTTTACTGAAATGAAAAATACCCCCCCCCCCAAAAAAAAACATAAACATTTTTTTTTTCACATTCTTTATGGTGTCATCACAGTTTTACCCATTTTATAAACAGTTGGAAATCCATATCCTTGCTTGAGTCTTATCAATGTGGTTTATAATGCAGTTATATCTGTGGTGTCATAACAATGTCCCCTAATGAGAGTGTAGGTGATTGTGAGCAAGTGTTGGCATGAAAGCCTGGTGCTGTGTTACTGACATCCTGTGACCTGTTGAACGGTGGCACTGATCTGACAGCACTGCAGGTTAGAACCTTCGACTATGAGGCTGTACCAGATGTTCAGGAAGGCTAATGAGCCCAGCCTACCTTCTTGTGGATTATGTCACCTGTAGCTGTTGCAGTACTACCTTATTAGATATACTTTGTACAAACTACTTGCCCCCCCCCCCCAAGACTATGTGCAGAAACTCTCCCATCCACATTTAGATTTTTTTTAAAAGACACTGGTAAGTCTTTACTGGTGTGTGCTTGGTGGTGGAGATGGATGCTGTGTGGTCACCATACTGAACATGAGGATCATTATGATGTTGTCCTTGGTGTCCACCATTCCTGTGTACTGATGAAGTTCTTTACATTTACCCTGCAGCACTCTAACCATCTCTAACTGATGCTCTGTGGGACTGGCTTGAGTCTGAACAATGTCACAACAACCTGCTGCTGGGCAGACAAGGCCTTGCATGCCTCTGGAGCTCACTATAGCATATGTTTGCACCTGACACCCCCTTGCACAGGTGTCACAGTGAATGTTGCTAACTCTGAAATGGTAGAACCTTCCTGATAATGCTCCTGTGGTTCACAAGACATCAGCGTTGAGCTATGGGATGTCCTTCTCTTTAGACTGCAATGTTATGTCATCACTGAGCTGGTTGTCTGGGTCTGTGTCACTATTTATGCAGTTATGTATGTGCTGTGGGGGGAGATTGAGGAGGTCCTGCCAGTACACTTTGTGACTGCATGCTACTGTCCCCAGGCTGTGCCATGAATATGAGAGTCAAGACTTCATTGTCGATAGCCATTGTGCTGCTACATTGGAAGCATTTGGTTCTGATGATGACCCAATGAATGAAAAAGTAATAACATCTTTACGCATTAAACTATCAAATCTTATTGGTTGAAGAACAGATTATGCAGACACTTGCCATCCAAACACTGTGATTTTTTTTCTTGCTTATCCAATGTAGATGGGGAACCTGGTGATGAAAGATGTAATAGGTTATAGTTACACAGCTATTCTTGGCATTACATGCCAGCATGAATTATTCCTACCACCTATGCACTAAGCGTCTTGTCTGCCACAATGTTACTGCTTTGGTGTTCTGAAACTATTAGTGGCCAGACCACCTGTGATGATTCTTGTGGCATTGACATCTGTATCGTAATCATCACCTATTAAGGATAGAAGGTACTCCTCATTGGGTGTTAATAATTGGATTGTGGAGGGGCCCCGACCCATGCTAAGCTGAGTAATTGCATTCTGTGAATTCTGCCTAGCTTTTGTTCTTGCATGTCCCACTATATCATTTGTTCTTTTCCTACACTGTGCCAATGTGTGGTTCCTTCCCCCTATTGCAATAATGTTAGCTATTACATGAACCCATGCCATAGCTTTCTCTATCCCTGTCTACATGCCTTTGTCCCCTTTTCCCAAAAAGATGTTTCCCACATTTCCTGAGAGTATCCATCAGGATGTGGTTCTCTTCAGGTGCAAAAATGTCTCCACAGTGTCTTTATCCTGATGCTGCAGCATATTGTAACCTGAAAGTATTACCATATGGCCACATTTAAGCCTGATTTACATAAAGTGCCCAGGCAGAGACAATTTTGTACTAGATATTGCAAAAGTTTACAGTGTGCTATTTTAATTTTTTCCAGTGACTATGTTCAACCCGTACTTTCATATGTATTTTTAACATAACCATGCTATTTCATTTAATGGACTAACAAACTTGTCTGTTACCCCTTATAAAGGCCACGGTGTATGAAAATGTACTCAGATGCTAAAAACAGTACCTTACACTTTCTTACTTACTGATTCCTAACATTGTAAAAAAATCTTATTTGACATGCCTGACTGGTATAAATATACTTCTGATAAGCTGATTTCAGTGAATTGTACCAAGCTTGCTGATTTCCTAATAATTTCTAAATACCAGCTTTTGTCCTAATTCCATTTAATTTGCTTGTGCTTTCCCCCAACTGTCGGTGACAAACATGGCTCAGTGCAAGTTAAAATAGTGGAATTAGGTTTATTTGCATAAATTCATGCCAATTTATGAGGTTCCTATGCAAATAAAGCTCAGCTGAACTGAGCTCTATGAATTTTACCATTGCATGAGTGTGTGTATAAGATCTTATTTGCATAAAGTCACCTAGGCTTATTGTGGGCATGCTACAATGAACAGTATTCATCGTAGGGATATTTGTAAGCACATAGCAGGTCTAAAACATATACAAACATTCCATACCTTTCACTTATGCATTCAGTATTAATAACAATCAGTAGAAATTAACTCTAGCCTGCTAGTACTGTCCCCCTATGATAAGTACAAGGCCTTAAAAAGTATTATCAATGATTTTCATCGGTGTGCTGCACTGAGCACTGCTCTCTTTCACTGAGTGCCAACAAAGTGCATGGATATAAGAAATACTGTGCTTGCTTCCAAATTATAAAAGGAACTGAAAGTAATCATCAATTTACACTTAAACCTTTATACTTGCAAAAACCCATCTTAGTTTTAATCTACTTTATTTATTTACAGACAGCCCAAAAGCTTGTGGGTGTGTCTGTGTAGACTTTTATTTTCATGTAATCAGGCCTGTTACCTGGTACTGAGCATATGCACATAAACATGCAGTGGTGCTTCTCTCCATTTGGCCTTGTGCATATATGAACCCTGGGACTATGAATACTGCCCAAGATTTTATTTATTTTGGATTTACCTCCATGTTCCCAGCATCACTCTTGTGACTTAGATATTTTACTTGAAATAGTTTAGTGCAGTAAAAGTAAAATATACTAATCATAAAGCTGACATGCTGGCACCAGCCTGAAAATGTGCAGCTGTGACATGTACATACCTAAGTTTCTCTAAATAACTACAAATGTTGTGATCCTTGGATAAAACTATACAAATTGCAGAAGATAACAGGCTGCTTTCTACAAAGAAAACACAGGCTAAGTATCAACTTAAGCTTGCTATTAATTGTTCAACTTGAATTTCTTTTCTTTTGTAGTTTAAAATACAAAATATTCTTTTGAGGCAAAGAAAATAAACATCTTGGACAAAAAGTAACAGCTGGTGTACCCTTCATTTGCTGACTACCAATGACTGTGCCGTCAATCGGGTTAAACATTGCAGAGATGATTCCATAAACTTTAAAACAACCTCACAACATAGGTAGGCTACAATGTTTTACTTCAAAATTTCTGCACACGTAACGTATACATTTATATTGTATATCAAACCAGTATTATATTTCTTGCTTTAACAGATGTATACAAACGAAATGGGAAATTTCTGACTAGACAGGCACCTTCCTATGAACAAAGAGAAACAGAAAACAAAGCCCTAAGATTTGAGGCAACTGCTATATTAAAAACCAGTACAACATGAACACCTGCACAAAGTGTTAACTCTGACACTCTGCTCTTTCTCGTTTTCTCTCTGTACATGTGACACTAGGTTTCTTTAGAATATGAGCTCATCAAGTAGCAAATCCCCTTGGAATGTTTCACATTCCAAAGGGATGCATTAATATACACGAGAACCCAATAAAAAGAAGAGCAACTGCTTCTATCAATAGATCCTTGCTCCATTACAGAGAACGTTCCTATATAAAACATTGAAAGGCAAAACTCTGAGCATCAGAAATGTCGAAAATGAATGCATGAACTACAGAATGGGAAAAAAGATGACTGCAAGTGTATTTTTTTTTTTTTTGTTTAGGCAGGAAAGCCCCTTCATCCTCCCATTTACCAAACTTATATATGCGAACTCCACAGATGCACTAACTCAAAAAAAGGAAATATATCCCAAAAAGGGAGTCAGTGAAGGTGTATACCAACAATGATTTCCTATTGGAAACCGCAACCACCATTGAGTTCCTCAATATCTCATGCATTAGGCAACTGGTGTTCAGGGAATTTTACCTCAGCTACTTATAGATATACAACAAACTAGGTATTTAAAAGGACCTATTCCAGGTCCTACTTCATTCGGAAGTATTAACTTCAATAACTCATCTGCACCTATGGAGGTTACTGGGAAGCAAAGTTGTTCTATACCTCCAGGGCAGGGTAGCCTGAGTACGTCTATGAATTTATGATACCAGTAGACCTTGGGGTCAGAAGGAGCAGCAGGAGGTGGACTTATGAATGTCAATCATGATGATGGGCAGTTAGGTGATGCTCAAAAGGTGTTTTCATGCAATGAATGGATCCAGGGTAACGGAGCAGAAGTTTTGGTTGAAAATACCAGTCGGGTTAACTTTGGGACTTTAAATGAACAGATTTACTCCTTTGAACAAGAGATACTAAAATTGCGGAAATTACAGGTCGAGAATAGTTACCTTAGGGAGTGCCTGCGTAGGGAGCAAATACAAAAAGGACTTCGTGTTTGGAAGTTCCCTACAGGTTTGAAACAAGGGACTCAGTTATATAAAGACTTGGTAACTATGTTCAATAAACATGGGTGTGAATTGCTCGAATTGCTGGTGAGGGATAATGAGAGAAAAATGACTGAACTTAAAAACCAAGTCGATGCAAAGAACAATCGTATTACTGCTGATTTATGTTTTGAATTAAAAAGTAATGAATATCGAGCAGTTTTTGTAAATGTTGACAAGGCTATTTCTGCTACTAAAACTAAAAAAGTAAAAAAAACTTAATAGGGATAGTGCAGAGTATGAGAGGGGTGTGGCACATCCCTTGCCTAGGAACTCTAATAGGGAGATTAGTACCACTTTGAAGAGAATGTTATGTATGAAGTTGATGACGGGATTGTGGGTGAATTACCAGGTGTTTCTAATAGTGAACTGGAGCCCCCTTTGGGGGAACCCTTAAGAAGGTCGGAGCACCTTTGCAATTAAAGGGACCAAGAGGGAGACAGTATCACCCCAATTATACCAACAACACAGAGAGATTACAACATCAGGGATCCCACCCACAGAGAGGGAGACCTCAGTGGGGCAGGGGAATGAGAGGTGTTGTGAGGAGATAGGTAAACAAGGATGATACCAAATGTGTTATTAGGAATTTATGAGGTGATTTTACAATTTACAATTTAAGTTCGACCAATATCACAACAGAATGGGCCGAACTTTTTCAGAGAGGGTTGAACTTTGTTCCTGTCAGAAAACCAAGGTTGGACAATTGTCTATTAGAGTTTAAAATTTTCTTAAGGAAGCTTAATTTGAGGCTTTATTTTGAAAACAGTATACAGTTTGGACCACAAGAAATATGTAAAAAAACGAGCACCTATAATCCACCCCTTCATCCCATTTTGCAGATTTATGAAAAGCTATGTATTTCACAGAATAGGATAGCCTTTTAGAATGATATATGTAATAACAATCTTACCCATGAAGAATGTGATTTATTATTTGAAATTGTGGGAAATAAAAGAGTAAGGCTGATGAAACCAGATAAAGGGGGAGGTCTGGTAGCAATGGATCAAGAACAATATATTCAAAAAATGTTACTACATTTATATAGTCAAACATATGAAGAAATATCTGTTGATCAACTTAACATAGTATACAGACATATTGATGTGGTACTTCTTGATCTGTTGCTTGACAATCAAATTACACTTGCAGAGATGAATTTTATGGAACAGGCTAATCCACGTATATCTACAATCTTTGGTATACCAAAGTCTCATAAGTCTATTGTGGACCCCCCACCCCCTTAACGCCTATAGTAGATGAAAAAGCATTAAAGACATTTTCCATGGCCAAGTTTATAGATCTAAATCTGAAGGGAGCATTACAACAATTTCCGCACATTTTGCAGGATTCATGGGATTGTCTTAAGAAAATTCAGCATGAAATATATAATGAAGAACTGATATTTGTTACAGTTGATGTGTGCGATCTTTTTACTGTTATTCCTCATGAAGGGGGCATTAACATGTT
The DNA here is from genome assembly GCF_019279795.1 of Protopterus annectens. Taxonomy (NCBI): domain Eukaryota; kingdom Metazoa; phylum Chordata; order Ceratodontiformes; family Protopteridae; genus Protopterus; species Protopterus annectens. The sequence goes on along the minus strand of NC_056725.1, from coordinate 1,501,036,996 downwards.
CTATGATTTCTTATGTAAATATTCCGGGTTAGCACATTCTAGAATATTGATGTTTCAGACTGTTATGGACATCATATTGAATGATAATTTCATTTTCTTTGAAGGGCATTATTTCAAGCAAAAAATAGGGGTAGCCATGGGGGCCTCATGTGGACCCCTGTTTGCTAACATAGTTTTGGCAGAATGGGAAATTTCTAAAGTGTTCCTTCTATGGTTGTTTTTTGGATTATATTCTTATTTTATGGCATGGAAGTAAAGAGTTATTGTATGAATTTTTGAATATCTAAATAGAAGTACATCCTTCCTATGGTTTACTATTGAGGTAAACAACAGTGTTATACATTTCTTGGACATTACAATGACCAAAGATGTGGTTAATGGGAGGTTTATTTCTACACTATTTAGGAAGCCAAACTACTCCAATACATTGTTACATTTTTCTAGTGCCCATCCTATTCATCAAAAGAGATCTTTGGTAAAGGGGCAAGGAGTCAGGTTGGCTAGGATGGTCAGTGAGAATGACTTATTTATTAATGAAATAGCAACTTTAAAGAGTATGCTCTTGGCAAGAGGTTATCCCTTAACTTTTATAGAATCCATATTCCAAGAAGTCATTAAGAAAAGGGAGGAGGGTTTTTTTCCCCCTATTTTAGGTACTCTGTGTAATATCAATAACAACAAGAGGGATGACAATGGTACGACTACATTTTTGCATACAATGATACTTACATTCAGCCCATTATATGGGAAGATAAAAGAAATATTAAATGTGAATTGGGCATTATTCGATATAGAACAACAATATAAGAATAAATTAGAGGATCATCCTGTTGTAGTTTACAAGAAGGACAAATCTTTTAAAAATCTATTAGAAACTAATATAACCAAAGGGACTAAAGGTAAAATGGTAAATTGTGGACATTGTAATCAATGTCCACATATGATGGAGAATGGACCTTTGCTTATTAAGGGGTTTGGTTGGGTAAATTTGAAACAAAGGTTTAACTGTTATAGCAAAAACATTATATATATAGCAATCTGTCAATAGTGTCAGAATTTTTACATAGGAAAAACTATTAATAGCTTAAATAAGCGGGTCTATCAGCATTTATACGATATTAGTAAGAATAATCCTAAGAATGCTTTTTTTAAGCATATTAAAGAACATTAAAGACATCAATTTAAATTTAGTAGTCTTGAACAGGTGAGGAATACTAGTAGGGGGGCCCATTAGACATTTTTTTGGAGTATCGAGAGTTGATGTGGCAGTTGAAACGTAATGAGACAAATCCCCAGGGCTTACTGAAACTGTTACCCCAGGATTCACGAATCCTCCATGTAAGACTAAATAAGTCCTACTCAGAAACTGCACTTGAACGGTATGATGTCAGCGTGCCATGCATATTCATGAGGGCACGCTGACTCCAAGTCTAACACAGACCGTGCAGGAAGGCAGGGGGCATGTCTGACTGCAGAGCAGTCCAAAGGTCCACGCCCCTGCAAGTGTCTGAATTGTGAAATGTCAACATACATGAGCAAGTCCGCTCAAATGTCTACATACCCAATACTACACTCCCTCACATGGTAAACACCCAGTACAGTTATAAAATGTAAAATTTTGAATTTTTTTTTATAATTCCCAATATAGCTGCCCGTTTTTTGCACGTGTTTGCGTGGGTGTGCCCATTGCTTTGCAGCAGTTAGCAATTACAAAATTGAAGAGCATAATAAGAAATGTTTATGCAAATTAAGCCAAATAGCAATAGCGTAGTGGTAGAGCCTTTGCACAAAGAGGAGGCATTCACGGTTCGAGTCCCACCACTCCCCTTTCTATTTTATGTTTTAAATTAGTATATGAAATAATTCCTGACATATATGAATAACATTTTACTAAAAAGCATTGAAATGGCCTATGTATCAGTGAACAAAATGTATATATATATATATATAAATATAAGAAGGATCTTGACATATAATTGCCCGTAGCTAAGCAGCACTTTACCCAGCGCAATATAGTTGCCCGTAGTTAAGCAGCGCTTTACCCAGTGCAATATAGTTGCCCGTAGTTAAGCAGTGCTTTACCTAGCGCAATATAGTTGCCCATAGCTAAGCAGCACTTTACCCAGTGCAATAGGTTTGCGTGGTGCTGCGCACCGCACTAACCAGCTCACCATAGGGCAATGTGGAGCAACATAGAGCAAAGTTGCCTAAACGCAGCCACACCCCGTAGCCTGTCTGGACAGTAGTAAAATAAAAAGCAATGATAAGGTTCGAATCCGGGACACTGTGCACCATAATCAAAGTACTGAACCACTAAGCCATGACAGCTTAGGATAAACATCCACTGTTAACATACATATACTGATAAATGGTAGATTAACAATTGCTGAGCAGATCTGCAGTCAGCTGAGAATTTTCATAAACAGCCAATCACAAAAAGTATGGGAAATGCAGCATATTTAAGCTCCATAGGCGGGAATACTCGCCATAACTGATTGTAGCTCCCATCTGCAGTTAGAATGGCTGGTGCTGGAGAGGGTACTCACTTTTGAGCGCAATGCTGGGGCATCGAGGAGTCAAAATACATGGTTTGGCTCCTTGTCCACCGTCATGAGTCAAGAATCCTGCAGGGCCAGTTCCAAGGGATGGAGTACAAAGCAGAGGCCTGGAACTGGTTAGCTCATGATCTCACCAGTGCCACAGGCATCCCTCGGACTGGTGAGCAGGTCCGTCACCACCATGCAGACCTGAAGAGAAGGAAGCAGGACCTACTGAACAAATGGATACAGGAGGCCCGTGACATGCAAGATGCCCCACTACTGAGTAGGTAGCCATGGAATGCAGTATCTAAGACATGCTAATTTAGTCTATATAATGGATAGGTATGTCTCAATATCCCTTCATTTACTTCACAGCTGCAGGTGTCCGTGCTGCGAATCAGCAAGCCTATGCAGATAGGCTGCTAAGGCTGTGCCACCAGGCAGGTTAGCAATTATTATGCATGTATTGTTATACAAAATAGGTGAGAGAGCCTGAAAAAAAGTGTTGTAGCCCAATAATACAGCCATAAAGTGCCCTGAATAATTCCTCTGCATGTACTGTTATATAAAATAAGTCAGAGAGCCAGAAAAAGAGTGTAGTAACTTATTAATGAGCGAGCCTGAAAAAGAGTGTTGTAACCTATTAATAAAGGTATAATATGTCTTGAATAAGTCTTCCATATGCACTGTAATATCAAATAAAGGAGAGAGCCTGTAGAAAAGTGTGTAATGTAATTAATAAAGATATAATACTTGGAGTGTGTCTGTGTCACTTACTTTGAAATGTTGTTGTACCCTTGCATTATATAAATAGTACTGTTGTATTAAGTGCTGTCAACCCACAGTTGGGCAGTCCCATATAAAGTGGATGAAGGAAATGCCAGTAGCTGTGAAGCATATATACAGTCCTCAACAGTCAGTTAATGGCTGGCATGCATAGGTAAATCTGACACATGAGTAGCTTGTTAATGTGTTTCCTAGAAATGTGAGTGTGCTACATGAAATGTAGGGTTCTGTAGAAATTTAACTGAAAATGTCATGTGAACACATCCAGATATGTAGATATATAAATATAAATAAAATATATAACTATGTAGCAGTAACATCTGCATCTTGGACAGTTAGTATGTGAGATATAGGTCAGGTATATAATGAACTAGCCAAACCCATTACACAACCTAATGCCTACTGTTTGTGCATAAACAATGCAATTCCACACCTCAATGGGTATGTCTAATCTCAAAACATTTGTTGGGACATATATCCTATTGTTCTATAAATATCTGCATTTACTTTGATGCATGTGCCCTGTTCAAACACCACAATCTTGGTGGCCTGTTGCCACCAATCATCCCTGCACGCTGTTGTAATGTCCACTGTCGTTCAATATATGCATGTGTTATGCTTGCTGTTCAACTGTTGGAACCCTGGTGTGTTGGGTTAATGGGAATATTACTGCATGCTGTTACAACTAATTTGGAATGCTGTTGTCTATGTTGTAATTAAACACACCTAATCACAGAACGTATGGGAAGGCCGGTCCCAGTGGACCCACCTGTCCCTCCTCAGCTGGCAATTGCACCTGGCAACAGCAGGTCCGGTGCCCAGCCCGGGCTCCCCTCCTCTGTTGGTCCTGTGCCACCTTCGGGTGGAAGCACTGCAGGGGATGGGTCTCATCCTCCCCGTGCAAACGTGGGTGGAGAAGGGCCACCTGTGACCCTCCGAAGTGTCTGGGCTGTGGTGCGTAGGGAGATCCAGCGTTCAGTCGCTGATCCCCTATGCCAGCTCGAGGCAAGAGTGGCATGACTCATGGGTGAGCCTGTCCCTCCTACGCAGCCCCCAGCACAGCCACCCTCGGGGCTGTGAAGGTGCAGTGGTGACTGCCCATGGGTGGGGATCTCATTTCCACTGTTACCATCTGTGGGCTCAAGGGCTTGCGATTTCCAAACATCCGTCCCCGTCAATTGTGTTCACCCACCCCATGTGTCATACTCCGCCCCTTTATGCATCTTGTTTGTCTTGTCTGTTTACCTCCCCAACCTACCTCCCCAAATATACCTACTTCCTCTACCTCACATTCCACTCTCACCTGAAAAAAAAAAAGGGCAATCTGTTCCCACAAAAAAATTACGCTCCATACATAGCTGCCCATTTCGCACACATGTCCACTGGACATGTAAACTGATAATTATAATTGGCAGTACAACATACTTTGTTGTTCTCACCCCTCTCTCAGGGGTGTAGGTTTCAAATTTCACTCCAAATATCTAACATATGCACAGCTGTTGCTGATAAAGAAATGGGAAGCTATGGACCTTCCCTACACCCGTCCTGCACATCCCAAGCTGGTTTCCCTACTGTTTTTCTCTCTTTGTGCCCTCTTTTTCACCACTTTCCTATCTCCCCATTTTCTTTTATTTCAAAAAAATTAGCGCGGGGTTAGCAGGAGTAAGCACTTTTAAGCAGTAGTTAGTGGGTTTGAGCGAGTGTGCGCATGTGTGCGCTTAGCTAAGCATCGCTAAGCATCTCGCAAACTCACGCAAACCCACTTACAACTGCTTAAAAGTGCCTTAGCCACTCTGTATGTCAGGACCCTTGTTCTGCTCAGCAGCAAAATAAAACACCCCTGTCAGTCTCGAACCCCAGACCTTGGACACACTAGACTGCATGAAGTACCACTAAGCCACAGCAGATATACAATAACTTGGTGCTGAAATAAATATATCATGCAATGCAATACAATGAGTGAATGTAAAGGAAAAATAGGAAGGCCATAACACAAAGCTTGTTCTGTGGATCTTTACCAGCAATTGTGGAATGCATTACATGACTGTGAAAAGAGAAGCAGCCATTCTAGCAGCAAATAATGTTATAGAGGCACTTTACAACCCCCACACAGTATCATAGCAGGACAAACACTGGCATATCTGATTAGGGCAGAGGCCATGCTTCCTAACTGTGACTGCTTTTCAGGGATGTCCCTGAATGTGAAACATATTTTAGCTGTGTCCCTCTGAATCCCTCTGAAAAGTACTGACGTTAGTCAGAAAGGTGGTGTATTACACAATGAATAATGACAATAATAACAGTAGACATCGCTTGTATTTCATAAAAGGTGTACTAATCCATATGCACTGCTTCACTCAAGTCTACACTTACTGTCTCTGTTATTTGGAAGGTGTACCTCACTTTTAACTACCTATCCCTGACTCCATGCAAATATGTATCTGAGTGTTTCATAGGCCTGGCAGAGGCACAAACACACAGGCATATCAGCTTTTCTGCTGTTACACACTCTGCAAATAGCTTTGGGAGGACTTCCACAAGCATACGCTTATGTAGGAGTACAACACAGAAATGCCAAAGGATGTAGCCATGTACTGATAGCAACTGACTGTAACAATGCCATTGTACCAGTGCTGAAAACACATGTGGGTTGCACAGACAAAGAATAACAGGCTAACATCTGGCTACCATTTGGATAGGTTTACAGTTGGGAAGTATGCAGACAGACCACCTGCCTTGATAAACTAACAGGTACACACCAATCCTTTAAGTCCAGTAAGATAACATTCACACAATAATACATAATGCTCTCTGTATGTCTGCATCCCCTCCCCAAATTTTAAATATATGTGTGTGTTTAGGGTCTACCAAGGATGTAGGTAGGCATACTCAGTACTGGAATTGTCCAGTTTTCTAGAGAATCCTGTGCTAATGTCAACAATAAAAAACACAAACCCTGCAGAATTGAGTACATTAATATGCACAGTATAACAGTTCACAAACAGTTCATGTGCCAAAAGAATACTTCTCAATAACTACTTTTGTATGGCAGTTAATTATATAAGTAGAAAAGAAACTACATACTCACATATATCTTGTGTAAGCATTTGTAGGGGTGAGTTAAACTCTACACTGATAGCTCTGTACTGGAAGTGGCAACAGTCAGGTCTGAGTACAACATGTACATCACTGTCTACACCTCTAGCTTCAGATATAAGAAGTATACCAACCTTCTGACTTAAACAACAGTGTCCACAGCAAACAAGCATGGGCCCCACTCTGGAAATCTGAAAGGGCTATGCCTACATAACTTAGCAATTTATAGCATTGGGTTGCTATGACAGTGAGTACTGCAATTACCACACAGCAGGCTGTATGCATTTACCAAATGCTGGGCACCAATTGTTGCAGAGGGCATCACATGCACATGTGCAGATACCTATAAAAGCAGACTGTACTTGCTATCCCCACATGCAATCATTACATTGCACGTGTTATAGCATCTGTAAACCTAGAGAGGAGTAAAAAAATTATTACTTAATAAATCAAAAATGTAATTAAGTAAAACAAATTTACTGAATTACTAACCAAAAATATTAATTAAGAAAAAAAAATTAATAACCAAAAAGAATTAAGTAAAAGCAAACTTTACTTAATACCAAAAAAAAAAAATTGTCAAAACATACACAGACGGATCTGAAAGTGACAAACAGGTATGTAACAGATATGTGGTTAACGGCAAGTAGTAGATGTTTATGAAGAGTACTGTACATACTTTGAAACAGGCATATGTGGCAGCAGTAGGTACGTATGCACTGATGCCATGCATAACTACTGCCATGGACAAATTGGTGTGTAGCTGTGTGCAGTGGGACATAACTGTGACATATGTAGCTCAGCATTAAATGTCAAACATCTGATCATGTTATCTATGTTCTGTACAGTACTGTGTATAATGGCTGTTTGGGGGAGTAGTGCAAACAGCTATATAAACCTGGATGTGACAGAGTAACACATGCATGATAGTCATATAATGTGTAGCTTAGCATTGGCAACTGCTGTACCAGGCTAGTATAGTAATGTAGCATTAACAGCTATAAATACTCCCTGTAATATTACTGTTATGCACACATGTGACAACTGCTCATGTTGTAGCAAGGCCCAACAGGTCATCCATGAGGTCTACGGACTTACAACAGTGTGGACCTTGTGTGTGTATGGCACACACATATGGAGAGATATTTATGTGTCAGATATATTAGCATCTTAACATGTGCATAGAGCAAGGGACATACTGCAACTGTTTGTGAAGGGTGGACATATATATGTTGGTGAAGGTTGTTATGTGCATATTTTTATGCAGGTTGTAGTGTGTGGCAAACAAGACAGCATACAGTGCTGGTATATGACATGTGGTGTTTAAACGCTGTGGGTATGATTTGTTAGGTTTTTAGTCTTCCAGACAGGGAGTCCTGCTAAAGATACATGGGCTGAGAATACCTTCAGTGCATTCTGCACAAGACTGTGCAATATTATTACATAACTGTATCCCTCTCAACCTTTGCATAATTGATATTCCCACCATGAAAGGTGGACTGTATATGTGCCTATATGTAAATCTATATGTACACCAATGGATGTTTATATGTACGCTCAAGCTCAATGTTGTAAATGTATTGCCATCCCTTTTGTTAAAAACCCTGTACCCATGAACTACCACATAGGTGGCAGTCTACTCAACACCAAAAGTGTGATAAGAGACCATGGGACACAGGTGGACAGTAGTGTCCCTTTTGATAATCACAGTGCCACACTAGTCATGTAAACTGTGTACGGTCCACATGTCATCAGAAAAGGTGTGTCATCCATGGAAAAAGAGGTCAGTGTTTCACTCTACTCAACAGTCATAAAACCCATCATAGAGTACAATGGCCCTTTCGGTATGTACCTCAGAAGACATCTACAGCAACTGTAGACGCCAGGCACATACCTCACAAAGAGTATTACCAGACTCAAACAGATGCTCTATGCAGACTGTCTTACAAAACCACAGCTACACTGTGTCGCATACCGCCTACCCAGAGGTAACCTCTGCCTAACATACAAAGCTATGCCAAACCCACAGGTGTTGGACATGCTCCAAGTAAACAGATCAAAATCCCTACAAGCTACACACTGTACTGATCTAAATCTTGTAATGTCAAAAAGCAGAACATGCTGGAGTGGCACATTCTCATCTCAGACACATACCATACTCTGGAACTAATTACCTATCAATAGCAAAGAAAGGTCCTCATTAGCAGTCGTCATGAATAATCTTGATGAATGGATGTGAGATAGGAAATACAACCCGGGAATCACCTCTGTGGCTCTGCATGACAGGGGCACATGAACTTAAATTACATGGGTGTTGAAGGGCAGGGTACCGTATGGCTAGGCTTCTATAGGCCCTACGGCTAATAGCCTATTAGCTACCTAGGACCCAATACACACACGCATGTACTTGTTGCATTAATTGCTATGTGAGGTTGACTGAGTGTGATGGTGAATGTGTAGGTGAATGTGTCAACGTTGTGTATATGTGTGATAGCCTAGTGGGAAACTGTTTATATCATGGTATGTAGTGTTCTAGCTCTGATCCCCACAAAAGATATGTATGCTATTGCTAGGCAGGAAAAGCAGTATGGCATACGGTGTGACGTAGTCCCATAGTGTTGACTGGAGTGTGCCATTGTAGGTTAAAGCAGTACATGTATGCTTATTGATTGTTAACACTAGTGAATACAAATCCCGTATGAACTGTAGTACTACCAGAAGCTGTAGACCTAAACAGCACAGTATGGTGTATATCCACATTGCTTCGAAACACTGTTTTGTTTGTTACCTGTAGTCCTCACACATTACATACCTCAGGCATAAGGTTTTGTAAGTGCTGACACACAGTACTGTATGGTACACAGGTAAAACTCATCTGGGTTGCCATACCTTTGTGTCTTGTAGGTATGTCTGATGTGTGTGTGGGTATGCCTGTAACATGGCCTCAGTCGTATGTGTGTTACAGGATATATGTGCATATCTAGCAACATGTATAGTGTAGTTCAGCAGTATGCCACCTATATTGATGAATGTGCACATATGTTACTTAGGGGTTTGCTATCAACAAGTAGTGTGGTGTACTGGTAGTACTGTAACTCTACTTTACAATCATTTCAATGGATGACATATTTCTGTATGCATTAACGTCATATATACCTGCTGTGGCTTGGTGGTGCATTGTGTCACATACAGTGTGCCATGTACTGTTGTATAGTCTTACATACTGGTTTCACTTTGTTGCTGTGCAGAACATGGTTTAATATATAGAACATGCCAGGCACTGTCAGGCAGTTGTGGGCTGAGCACTGATATGTGGTATTAAAAGTGTGTATCTACTGACAGCCAATAGGTTGCTATATATGGCATTTCATTGATATCTGTACTTTAGAATGTTAAGTGTGCCACATGACGTGCTCACAATTATTGTTTTATTGTCTTCCAGGGACATGTCTCACCATCGCAACCCTGCGTATTCCCCTGAAGAGGAGGAAATCATAATATCCACCCTAGTACAACATCACACCCTGCTGTTCTCCAGAACCAGCCAGGACCAGCATGAGCGCACTGCACTGTGGCAAGATGTTGTCCGTCGGGTTAATGACGTAGGCATGCATAACTGGACTTATGAGCAGGTACGCCATCACTGCAGTGATTTAATTAGACATGTCTGGCAGCATGCCTCCGATGTCTGCAGACAACAGCTTGCCACAGGTGGTGGAGCAGCATTACAACCACCCCTCACCAGAGTGGAAGAGCTGCTCCTCAACGTGGTGGCTTCTGGCCAACCACTACAACAGACATGTATCATCATGGAGGCCAGAGTCACCCAGCAAGTTGACTCGGAGCGTGCAGGTAACATGTCATATCTGTAGACTACTGTTAGCTCGATTGTTAGAACATGCATATGTCAGATGTGTACTGTGTATTTAGAAGATGTGGAGCCTGGTGTTGTGCAATACTGATAATTTGGAACATAATCTGTATGCCTGTGACTGTCAACCATTGTACTACTGTAAAATTGCAAACTCACAGCAGCAATGCCATAGTTGTTGACACTGACAAACTGTCTCATATCCTTGTAGGTCCCTCTGGTGTGACAGCAAGACAGCAGACCCATGCTGGTGAGTGTTCTATATTTAATATAGCAAATAACATGTGCATGTCATAGGTGAGTTGTAGGCCATATGCACATGTAAAACACCTACACATAATGCATGCTCTGCATGTTTTCTGTGGGACTATGCACATCCCAGTAACATGAGTAGCTGCCTCAAACACATGCAATACACAGAGCATCCCAAACAATTGTGGTACACTGTAGTGGACATTGTATAGGCAGAGTCAATACAAATGCACACAACATATACCACTTTGTCATATGGAGTACATGTTAATATGATACACATGGCATATTTAGACACCTGCTGTAAGGTTAGACTCCAGTATCCCAAATGTCATCCACATAGCACACATACTATACCTGAGGGGTAGAGGCCTATCATGGGGCAGTGCGACACTCTTCAACACACAACACATTCATGTTAGGCAATGCTCCCTATTGAACACCTTACATACCCATGTAACAACTGCCTGTGAAATGGTTAATGTAGCCACAGTGCTGCAGTTCAGGTACAGCAAGATAATTGCCAGTGTGGCACAAATTAGTGGCCTTGAGCGACCACATGATGCTGCCTGATGATGGCTCATGGTACTACACTACATCCAGTTAAGTAACTACAGTACTACACATAGCATTCATTGCTATACACCTGACAGTTGTGTGCATCCAGCCATGGTATGTATACCTATGAGTGATGGTGCACAGGACATTGAAAAGCATTTAATACTTGCACAGCAATGCTGTGTCCATGTATACAATGTGTTCCAGGGTGAGGGTGAGGTCAATCATTGAACAACACACATGCATCAAAGACATGTATACTGTTATTAACAAGGACTCTCTACACTCACACTGCATGCTGTTGAGCAACACACATCTTGCATGCTGACACGTGTGATATGACTCTTTAGCGTGTGATACTGTTCTCCACCATCAACCATTAATGAGTATGTTCTGGATTGCTGTTGGTGTGTGTGTGTGTGTGTGTGTGTGTGTGTGTGTGTGTGTGTGTGTGTGTGTGTACTTTAGTGAGTAGTGTATTTGTGTTCATGTGTTCATGTGTTCATGTGTGCATGTGTTCATGTGTGCATGCGTGCATGTGTTCATGTGTTCATGTGTTTATGTGTGCATGTGTACGTGAGTTCATGTGTTCATGTGTGCATGTGTGCGTGTGTTCATGTGTTCATGTCTGCATGTGTGCATGTGTTCATGTGTTCATGTGTGCATGTGTGCATGTGTTCATGTGTTCATGTGTGCATGTGTGCCTGTGTGCATGTGTTCATGTGGTCATGTGGGCATGTGTGCATGTGTGCATGTGTGTGCATGTGTGCATGTGTGCATGTGTTCATGTGTGCATGTGTGCATGTGGTATGTGTGCATGTGTGCATGTGTGCATGTGTGTGCATGTGTGCATCTGTGCATATGCGCATGTGTTCATGTGTGCATGTGTGCATGTGTTCATGTGTGCATGTGTTCATGTGAGCATGTGTGCATGTGTGCTAACATCATGTACAGATTGTAAAGTGTGTTTCCTGTCTTCCTCTCACAGGTGCTGCGGTTGTGTTGGTTGAGTGCAGCAGGGAACCTGAAGTCAATGCCACAAATAGTGGAAATGATGATACATGTGTTGTGGCACAGGCAGGTTTGACAGGGTCTGTCATTGGGCCGCCAATCGACAGTACACAACTTTCCACCCCATCTATGTGCACATTCATACTGCTAATACATCCCTCATCACCAATGGCCTTAGCTGAGGGACAGCATACAGTAGGCATTGACCAGGATAGTGTGGGATCTATGGCACATGCATCCCCTCACAGCAGCCATACCCAGATTCCTGGAACGGTACCACATAGACAGATGTGCAGGGGTTCTCGTGGGAGCACTGCTGGTCATAATGCCCCTGACAGACGTGCCCCCACAGGTCTTACAACCTCAGGTATGTTCCGGGCTGTAATGCAGGTACAGGCACGTATGGAACGGTACACCAGATAGGGACTAAGGGCACAGAGGGCTCATAACACCACTATCAATGACAGTATCTGTGACCTTGCCGGTCCCATCCGTAATTACACCGAGGTCATTGATAGACGTTGGGGGGAGACATTAGATGTCCTCCGCAATGTCATGTCCATGTGCCAGGACAGTGCAGGATGGCTGAGACGTGGATGTGGACGTATGCCAGCAACATCATCGGCGGACGACACACAAGTCACAGCCAATCCCGTAGTGGCAGTACCAGCCCCAGCAATGTTGGGGCTGGGCTGTCAATAGACCATCATAGAAGACCAAATGCACATGGCTCTGGCCAGTCCCAGCAGGGACATGGGTTCAGTCGACATCTCTCTGCCTCTGGTGATAGTACCCAGTCTGGCTTAGTACTCGATACTGTCCGTGGCACCCCTGCCAGGCACAGGTACTGTGTCCGTGGCCAGAGATGATGATCTGTACAGCCTGGCAGGTACAGTCTGTGGCTGTCCCATAACCTCCCGTATATGGCAGCCACATGGTGGAACTGTGTGCATGCCGACACACACACATAAACCAAACACCTAGGGCTAACACATACACACACACATTACATCAACATTGACCCATGCTGTACTGTTGTCCCTCACACGCACACACACACACACACACACACACACACACACACACACACACACACACACACACACACACATAAATGTCGATTGGATGGGTCAATGTCGGGCCCTGGTAAACCAACAACACACCCTGTGCATATGATGAAACTGTGCCACCTCCTGTCATCTGTAACACTGATGCAGGAACAGGCTAACATGGTGCTGATGCACTTTCCTCACACTATAGCCATTGAATGGGTTGATTTAATGCTTAGTAAAAACAAAGCTCCAGCAGTTGAGATTAGTTTGGTTACTGAACTTATTGACTTAGTATTGTCTAATAATTTTTTCATGTTTCAGGACCAATTCTACCTTCAAATAGTGGGGGTAGCTATGGGCTCACCGTGCAGAGCTAGTATTGCAAACCTTGTCATGGCCCATTGGGAGTCAGAATTTGTGTTCAAGAACAACATTTTCTGTGACTCTTTGATTTTGTACACACGTTACCTCGATGATACATTTATTTTAATCAATGGAGACAAACGTATGGGTTCTAACGTGTTAGAATACTTTAATAGTACTACACAATTTTTACAGTTTACGTCTACGTTTAATACAGACACCATAGCATATTTGGACATCTGTTTGGTTAAAAACTATGTGTTAGAGAGTTTTGTAGCTAAGATCTACAGAAAAAGCACGTATTCAAACACGTTTCTCCATTTTTCAAGTAGCCATCCTTTTTATCAAAAGAGGTCAAATATAAAGGGCCAATTGGTGAGGGCTTCAAGAATGATAACTTTGGAGGATGACTTTCTTGAAGAATGTTCTCTCTTTAGGAGCATGTTCATCCATCGTGGTTACCCAGAATCCCTTTTGGATGACCTTATCAATGAAGTAAAAATTAAAAGATTAGATAAGGTGTATTTGCCACTCCTCAAAATCAAAAGTGCCCCTAATATGTCTAATAGTAGTGGTACTGTTATGAATCTGATGTGAAGTCCCGACACTCAAAACAGTAGAGTTAAAGAAAATCATTTAAGTTTTGTTACTACTTATACTTTACATAGTAACTCGTGCATCAGAATTTTGCAGAAGAATTGGGAATTATTTAAAACTAATTCCAACATATATGCTAAACTGGGTGATTTCCCTGGAGTAATTTTTAGAAGAGGGATGAATTTGAAGACCATCTTAGAACAAAAGAACATTCCTATGATTCGTTGTAATGGCATGAAAAAATGTGAAAGTTGTAACTACTGCAAATTTGTGGATGCGACTAATAGTTTTAACATCAATGGCTTACAGTGTAAAATTTAGGACAAATTTAACTGTAACTCTAGTTTTGTTGTTTATCTGGCTAGGTGTAAACTGTGTCCTGCTTTCTACATAGGAAAAACGGAGGGAAGGCTCCATGACAGGATATATGAACACCAATATGCAATCAAGAAACAGAAACTGGAAAATGCCTTAGCTAAACATGTTTCCACTAATCAAAAGCATGCCTTTAATTTTATCATTATAGATCAAGTAAAGGCTGACAGTAGGGGTGGGCCTAGACCCTTGAAATTAGAGGAGCTTGAACTAATTTGGCAGGTTAGACTTAATGCCTATAATCCACTTGGTCTGAATGATTCTTGCTCCATTAGTATTATTTTAAAATTAAAACGTTTAAAGAAGTAAATTTGGCTCTACTATAGGAGGTTGGCTAGTGCCAGCCACCTAGGGTATCCTAGTGTCTGCTGCTAATTACTCCATAGAAAGTTTTATTAGTAGTTTAACAAAATTTAACAAAATTAAACATCCGTAGATGTTTGACTGTTTTCTTCCAACTGGGTTCTTTATGTATTTTTCGTTGACATACTACAGTGAATTCAGAGTTATACAGTATTTTTATATTTTAGATTTTTAGATTTTTGTGACTGTTGTTGTGCTTTCTATATCAGTTATTTCCTTCTTATTTAATATTGTTTATTTTCGTGTTTAGAGTTGCTGCAGTTTTTTATGAATTGGTTTGCCTTTAAAATGAGGCAATGAGCAAAATGTGTAATTGGTTAATTAACAACCAGCTGTCTGTATAAATTGCATTTGTAGTTCACTTTAATATGTTTCTGATGAAGTTTAGCCGATTGAGGCAAACGAAAAGCGCTTTAAACTTTTTAATAAATCTGTGGACTTTTTTGTCCTTTACTGCTTTTGTGAGTTTCCGAACAGTCTGATTTCATGATACGAATGGACGTAGAGCTTAATTCTACTATTTGGGAGGATTATAGCTTGCTGAACCCGTGTTTTTGTTTTTAAAAGTTTCACCTACCCAACAATGTTATGATACTTGGGAAGAACGCATTAACATGACGCGCTATATGCTTTATTGGGAGTTTGCATTTCCACTGCTATATTTGTAGGATGCTGACATCATCAGACTTACCAAAGAGGAATATACCACTTTTAAGGTGTTTTCCTAGTCTCCAGAATGGGCACTCCTCTCAAAGGAAATCACACACAAACATACACCCCCCCCACACACACACACACACACACACACACACACACTCAGCAATTGCAGGATTCAAACTCCTACCTAACTATGTTATGATACTAGAGAAATACGCATTAACATGACGCGCTATATGCTTTACTGGGTGTTTTCATTTCTCCTGCTATATTTGTAGGATGCTGACATCATCAGACTAGACATGGTAATGTGTGTGCACTTTGTTTTATGCAATCCCAGGACTGAGCCATGGGGGACAGCAGGTGTTACCAGCTTGAACAGGACTCCGCAATTTGTACCTTGTGTGATCTATCTGTGGCCCAGTTGCCAATCCATCAGATGACAATACATATTTATGCACAGGTTGTTGATTTCATGGATACGACATGTGTCTGGGATGTTGGAAAAGGGCTATTCAAAGTCTATGTGGGACGTGTGTAGCTCATTTCATTGATGTATTTCCTGAGTGGCTGCCTTGCAAACAGTCTAGCAGGTATGGGAACCATGATCCGCCCATGACCAAACCAAAGTCGGTAGGGTTGTGTGTTTGTAGGCTTCCAATAGCTCTGTTTATGACTTCAGTCATGATGGACTCCATGGCCTTGCAGATCAGACTTCATAAGCTTATAAGACTATAGTTCCCATGGTCTGTTGTGCACCAACACTTGTGGAGTGTGCCATATGTTGCTGTAACTCATTCAACAGTTTCATATCCTGTAGAGAGGGTGAGGCTCAACAGACTGTTCAGGTGCAGGGTCTGTTTGTTCTGCAGTTCACTTTTGACACATATAGGGAAACAATGTAATCCAATTGATGCCATGTTTTCAGCTTTGGAAGGAGCTGTTTACCCATTCTACATGTGATATTTCCTGGTATGATGATAGGGCCTTTTGTCAGTGGGAGGTGGGTATGTATGTATGGGCCTGTCTGACAGGATGTTGGCATTGTCAGTCATTTACAGTTGGCCCTGACTCAGGACATATATGAGTGTACATTGCTATTTATGACATAGCTGAAGGAAGTGTCATGGTTCTGTATGGACTCCTCTGCAGATAATCTTTCCATAACCTGGATTAGATAATGTTTTGGAGTGCACATTGTTTATTGATGATACTGATTGCAGGTTTTTTATCTTCTTTGCTTTTCCACTTTCTATGAAAAACATAAGTATCTGTAGTACATATTTGATTATGACAGGGTTCCAATATATTATATATGTGTCTGTTGTCATATAACTGTGTGCACAAGGCAGGATTGGTGAATAGTGAAAGCTTCCTGGGTTAACACATGCAACTGCCAGATATGTGTGGCCCACTGCTGTACTCAGACATGGCCTAAGTGTGTGAACATGCCCAGTGTGACCTTTCAGTATGTTGCTGTCTGAAGTCCACTACATTTGTTGACGTGTGTGAACATGCCCAATATTAATATTTATACTATATGTGTGTTGAAAATCAAGTTGTATTTTTACTGCAGGGCTCACCTTTGTGTCATAACTCTACAGGGATTATGCTGTGCCTGCAGGGTTTCCATGAGACACTTTGCATAGACTTATCAACATTTCTTCATACAGGCTGACCAATGAAATATTGTCATGGTTTAGTGGTTCAGTACTGTGACTATAGTGCACAGTATCCTGGGTTCGAGGACTGTCACTGCTTTATATTTTCCTACTGGGCAGACCAGACTGCTTAAGGACCAGTAAAGCAAATATGAGCATGTTTACCTGCTTTTGCTCAACTATGCCCAACTTTGACCGAACTTGCCCAACATTGCTCAGCGTTAACCAACACTGCTGAACGTTGCCCAATATTGCCCAACATTGCCCAAAGTTGTGCTAGTTAGTGTGTGCAATTTTGTTTACATATACTAAATAGTGGTAAAAGCTGTTTAGCACTGCTTTATATTGCTTAAAACATGGCAATCATGCCTCAGGTGGTGCTGCAGGGCTGCCTATGTCGGATGCACATAGTACACTCTCTATACATGTTTGAAAACAGGTAGTGTCAAATTAGGCATCCCTTTTACTATATGTGCGAGTCAGAGAGAGGTATCATTTCCAGGGTTCCTATTGAGCCAGTGTATGTGCTATGCGTTGCCTCTTTGCCAAGGCCAAAGCATACTGGGCACACCTCCTTTTGTCTACTGGGGTAGGCTCAGGTTGTTCCTTCTCCGAGTCACGCTCTACCTGTGATGGCCTTGGCAATGGTGGGGGGCTGTTTGGCCTGGCCTATGCTGCTCCTGCTACAGCTGTTTTCGCAGGATCATATTATGTAGCATAGCACATACCATGACAATTTGGGTACATGTAGTTGGCGAGTACTGCAAGGCTCCACCAGATGTGTCCAGGCACCGGAACTGTGACTTAAGCAGCCCAAACACAAGCTCGATTACATTTCGTGTTTGTGCGTGTGCCTCATTATGGTGTTCCTGTTCAGGTGTGTGTGCATTTCTGATGGGTGTCATCAGCCACGGCTCCAGTGCATATCCAGCATCCCCCACTAGGTGATCATGAGAGATGTCCCCATTGTCAAATGTCTGGTACAGCTGTGTCAGATGCCAGATATGGGAATCATGGTAGCTTCCAGGGCAGCCAGCACACACATTCAGTATTATGCCCTGGGCATCACACATGACCTGGCAGTTGATGGAGGGGAAGCCCTTGCAGTTAAAGTAGGTCCTACCCCACTCACCAGCTGGTGCTTTAATGCATATGTGCATGTAGTTTATTGCACCCACTACCTCACGGTATTCCGCTATTTGCTGGAAAAGACGCATATTGCTGGCCAATACCTCACGGGAAATGGGGAAATATACATGATCACTGAAATGTGCTGACATGGCATTCAGGAACTGGTGCAGTACCCTGGATGCTGATGCCTGTGAAATCTCCATCATATCACCAGTTGGTCTCTGGAAGGTACCTGTTGCTAGTATTCTTAGGCCAACACATACCTTGATTTCCACTGGGATGGGTTCCCTCTGTTGGTTCTGTGTGTGAGGCATAGCCTGCACAGCTCAACAATTTGCTGCATGAGGTCACTGTCCACTCTAAAGCACTCCACTATCTCCAGCTCATGTAGCCCCTGGTAGGTTACCCTGGGCCTGTACACTCTTCTCCGTCTCCTCACTGTGGGTTGCTCAGCAGCATTCACATTGTCACCACCCTCAGCATGTTGCATATGTCACCTTATAACAGCAATGGCAGCCCCTAACATTTCTTTGTCTCAGTAAAGCTTTTTAAGTTTTCACTTCTCGTAGTTTACTGCAGTGTTGCAGTGTCTCTGAGGAAAACATTGTGGAAAGTTGTTTGCAGAGTTTTAAGTGCTGGGCTGGGCTAGTGTACTGCTTTTGTAATTGCCTGATTCTGATTGTTTTCACCTGCTAGCTCTGCTAGTTCTCCTTGGTTAACTTCCTACTATTTGCTTCCTTTTCCCTTTCTGTTTCCACAGGGGGCAGCGCCACGCAAACAAGCACAAACACGCGCACACCAGCTCACACGCATGCACACATGCTTACACGGCCTAACACTTGCTGACTCCTGCTTGAACGCACGCACACAGGTGCAAACACGCTTATACAGATTTCAACAACCTTACACATACTTACTCCGGCTTAAACGCGCACACACAGACGGACATACCCGCACACAGTCTTACTCAGATTTACAGGTGCACACCCGCATGCAAACACGTTGCAGGCACTTCTACAAGAAACTTTAGTGTTATCCATGGCATACACCTTCAATTTCTTGGCTTTGGCTAGGATACCTGTTGACACGCCTATTCCAGTGATGAGTAACTGACAGCAAACACATGCCACTCTGCTCCAATGAGCTTACATTCTTTCATACATACCCCCTTCATGATGTCACCTATCTTCTACTCTGATACTTTCCTTATCCTACTCTTACACTCCACAGACTTTGCTCATATGCCATGTAAAATTGGGATTCACTATCCTTACCCTCATTTGCATAGGATTGCCTACTAATGCTTGGTTACATCTCTTAGACTGAGCTTCCCCCCTTAGCAACCTCTACTCAGTAGCCATGTTGTCTTCAGCCTGCCATTCACTTGCATGGCAGTTGAATATTTTGAATAAAATCCCTATTTGTGGCGTTTATTTTTTTTTTTCATGATTTTTAGAGTGCAGCACTTTTGCGGGGTGCTGTGCTATGCTTAAACTTCGGAGAATGAGGTAAAAAAAAAATTTTTTTTATTTTGCAATGGGAAAAATTGCCAATGGCCGTATATTTGGCCATTGGCATGCTTCCTCAACTGGATGCATCCTTTATTTGGAGCTGTCACAGCTCCGTTTTGCTATTTGCAGAACGATACTCAGTTGACAACGGAGTACATTTCTCCAAATAACAATACTCTTACTCGGACAGGTTAGGGTTTCCTGGAATGCAAATTTACCTCATTTACATAGCTTTTGGCAGCAAATGAGGTAATTTGCATAACCTAACCCTGTCCGTGTAAGAGTTTTTTAGGAGCTCTCTTGCATGCCCCTGCCGGCTGTTCCTGGATCACTCAGCAGACATGTTGGCTGCATGGACTCTTACTCTACTCTTAGACTCCGTGCAAGCCTTCGTGAATCTGGCCCTTAGTCTTTTCAGTTACCTTAAATTGAAAGCTGATTTTCATATGTAAAGAATGTAGTTATTTTAATTTTATAATATAATGTATTATATTTTATTATTAGTGATTAAAGAAGAGTATTTGTACAATTTTATCAAGATTTGATATGTTTTATTAGGGTTATTTTCCCCTGCTGTTAGTATGTCTTTGTGTAAATAGCATAAAAACAATTAATTTTACGGAGAAAGTTAGGGAATAGGATGTTTTTAACATAGTTGATTGATTGATTAATTAATTGAAATCATGTGATTATGTTGTATAAAATTGAGATGAAATGGCATGAGATGTATTCTGATGAAGTCAAGGCTGACAAGAAAACGAAAGCACTAAATTAAAGGATTTGGTGTTGCCTTAGTGCCGAGTGCTCTTTCCTTTTTTTGTTATTACACCTTCCTATGTACAAAGAGAAACAGAAAACAAAGCCCTAAGATTTGAGGCAACTGCTATATTAAAAACCAGTACAACATGAAGACCTGCACAAAGTGTTAACTCTGACATTCTGCTCTTTCTCGTTCTCTCTCTGTACATGTGACACTAGGTTTCTTTAGAATATGAGCTCATCAAGTAGCAAATCCCCTTGGAATGTTTCACATTCCAAAGGGATGCATTAATATACACGAGAACCCAATAAAAAGAAGAGCAACTGCTTCTATCAATAGATCCTTGCTCCATTACAGAGAACGTTCCTATATAAAACATTGAAAGGCAAAACTCTGAGCATCAGAAATGTCGAAAATGAATGCATGAAATACAGAATGGGAAAAAAGATGACTGCAAGTGTTTTTTTTTTTTTTTGTGTGTAGGCAGGAAAGCCCCTTCTTCCTCCCATTTACCAAACTTATATATGCCAACTCCACAGATGCACTAACTCAAAAAAAGGAAATATATCCCAAAAAGGGAATCAGTGAAGGTGATGTATACCAGCAATGATTTCCTATGGGAAACCGCAATCACCATTGAGTTCCTCAATATCTCATGCATTAGGCAACTGGCGATCAGGGAATTTTACCTCAGCTACCTGTAGATATACCCACAGAGAAAGTGCATATGACTGACATTTTTTTCTTCTTGCCAATGGAGAATGCCTTGTTTCAGTGTAATACTCGTTACAAAGATTTGAAAAGAAAGCATGTGTAACACATTTCACCACTGATAGAATCTGGGTACAAGTACTGCAGAAGGAGAGTACAGGGACCAAATTCTGGTTTCTGGGGTATCTGTTATGTCTCTCAGAAGATCAGATTGATCTACAGTGAAGCATCTTTTTCAAACATGCATTGCTTTAATGGAGTTTGTCAGTTCTTCTAAAGAATGAAACTTATGTTTCATTTCAGTGAAGTATTCCATGTTAATACTTTTTACATCTAGGTCAGCCTTAGCAGACATAAGAAAGCTTTACAAGTCAGTCCAGTATCACTTTCAATGTTTTAAAGAAACATCTGCCAAGCCTCTGCTTACACTTATCAAGAGTACCAGAACTTGTCAGAGGGTATGTGTCAAATACCTGGCCAGGTTAATGTAGACAGTGTGAACCATTTTGCATTCATCCATTGCTTTGGTGACCTTCTCAAAGAAGTTCACAAATTTGAGAAGGCATGACCTTTAAAAAAAAACAAACTGCATTTCCCCTTAATCCTGTTTCATGTTTAAAATAAATATAACATTAGAAAATGATACTGTGTGTGTGTGTGTGTGTGCGTGCGTGCGTGTGTGTGTGTGTGTGTGTGTGTGTGTGTGGGGGTGGGTGGGTGTGTGTGTGTGAAAGCAGCTTAGAGCATGTGTTGCTGTGATTATCTTTACATCTTTGGTGCCTCTGTATGTTTTTGTGTATATTGAGTACAGCCTATAAATCTTCTTTCAAATTTTCACAGATATTAAATTTTGCACATAAAATGCTTCCTCAAATATTATATTTTGCACATAAAATGATTCCTCAAACAAAAAACAAAATTTAAACATTAGGTGGAGGAACTACTTTAGAACAGAACTATAAATCAATAATATACATTACTAATAAAAACAAAACAAAAAAAAACTGGCAGCCTATTTTTCAAGTGCAATAATGCTTTCTAGAGCAGGCATTTTGTGGAATAATTGTTCACAGGTTCATAGGTGTTTCTTAGGCTAACAACCACAAGGGCCTGTTTAAGCCTGATCATGCATCCCAAATCTCTGACAAGTTCTGGTACCCTTGATTAGTGTACACAGAGGCTTGGCAGATTAAACATTTACAAGCTGGGGCCTGGAGATGAACCATTTAAAGGTTGTCTTGTCCATTAGAGACATAGGTGCCAAACCATGATAGATTTCCTGTTCCCCATTCAATTGTCCAAGTTGCACTTGAATTGGATTAGGGAGGAACTCTGCTTCACATGGATGGGAAGCCTGTTCCAGAGATGGGGCAGTCTCTGGGATACATACCTGTCTCTCCAGCAGGTCATATTTATATCACAGCCAAGGTTTAAGTCTTTTGAATGGATCATTCTGGTGCTGTTTGTTTTGTGGATATGCAGGAGGTCCATCAGAGTGGGATCTTACAATGCCTTGTATACCAGGCATAGAGCTTCCCTCAAAAGCCTGTAGGAGTCAGAATGCAGAGATAGTGGCTTGCTGTGGTCTACATAGGACATTTTACTTATGTCTGGTATTCTTTTAGTGAGGAACCTCTGTGGATGTTCCAAATGTTGGATATGCTGGTTAGGTACATACCAAAGGGTGTATTGTACTCAATGACAGGTCTAATGAATGCCAAATACAGTGGAAAAATAACTTGCTTGGACCTCAGTGCCATACCTTTGTTTATAAGTTATACAACAAAGAATGATTTCTTCACTACTGTGGATACATGATGGTCAAAGGATAGATTACTGTCTATGTGTGTCCCTTAGTCCCTGAATACCGGGTCAACTCTAAGGGGTGTGTTGTCAATATGATAGTTACCAGGGGTGGATGACTTCCCGAAAGATACTGTTATGCATTTCCTGGCTTTTAGTTTTAGCGAATGACTCTGGCACCAGTTGTTTTTCTGTGTCAGTCCTTCCTGGAGAACATTTGTGTGAGTGCAGGATTCAATGACCGCTACTAATTTACAATCATCTTCAAATTTAGTCAGCCAGCGACCATTGCATTGGCCTTAACTTCAAAAAAGTAAATGTCAAAAAGGAGCGGTCCATGGACCTATCCCTTTGAGACTCCACTTGTGACTGGCCTCTATCTAGAGGTAGGCTCCCCAATCCTGACTTCTTGGGTCCTAGTCTGTGAGCCCATTGGATAATCACTGGGTGACATACAGGTTGGTACCTAACCTCCTGAGTTTGTCAACAATGCCAGAGTGGGATATTACATCAAATGCCATGGCCAGGTTAAGGCTGGCAGTGTGAATCATTTTGTATTCATCCTTGGGTTCAGTGCCTGGAGGTTTAGAATACCATTATTGATCATTTCCATGATAATTCTTTCTGTAGCTTTGCATATAAGACTAGTGAGACTTATACGTCTGGAGTTTCCAGGATCTGTAGATGGCCCACCTTTGTGCAGAGAGATAACTGTTGCTGTTCTCCTTTCATGAGACATGAAGCCTGTTTGTAGGCTACAGTTAAATAGCAATTGCAGACGGCCTGATAGGTAATGTTTCATGCTATTTAGAAGGCATCCTGGGATATTGTATGGGTCCATGGATTCAGTGTTCTTAGCTTTAGAGAGAGCATTAGGGGCCTGTTTCCTAGTTATAGCAGGGAGTTAATAGTTGATTGTATTTCTTGAGGGAAGGTTGAGGAGGAGAGAGGGGTAAAGTTAGAGCTAAATTTATCAGCCAGTAGGTTTGCTATATCTTCTGGCTCAGTATAGGTGGCTCCATTTACAATGAGCTCTGCACAAAATTGTGTGTTGCCTTTGAGGTTTTGGACATAGCATAAAAATGCTTTGTGGATGTTCTTGGCCTGGGAGGACAAATTTACCTCAAACGTGGCCTTGGTATTCTTTATTTGTCCTCTGGGTCGTTTGTTTTGTTTGATGAGAGTGCTTTTATCCTGCTGGGTGGTACGTCTCTTAATACTTGCCATGATTTTCTTCCTTCTGTTATACAGCTGATTGATTTTGTTATTCCATCAGGGTGGCTTGTTTTATGTTTTTTTGTTTTGTTAGTTAGTTCTGTACTTCTTCCTGGAGGTTACAGCTACCTCTTTGCAGCTATTAACATCCTTGCATATGGTTTCTGTGAACAGTTCTGCATAGGTAGCAATGTTCTCACGGTTTATGGGGGCTTGAAATTTTACCAGGTTTTTCACTTTCTGTACTTCTTCCTGGAGGTTACAGCTGCCTCTTTGCAGCTATTGACAAGGTTGCATAGGGTTTCTGTGAACAGTTCTGCATAGGCAGCAATGATCTCAGGGTTTATGGGGGCTTGAAATTTTACCAGGTTATCACTTAATAGCAGGAAGTTACCCTTAGAGTAGTTCCTGAATATTCTAGGTTTGCTGGGGTTTCAGGTTTTATTTTTACTTCAAACGAGACCATTTTGTGGTCTGACCTTACCAGGGAAGACATTACACTAGGTGGTCTGCAGCATTCTCCCATATGAGTGAGGCCCTAATCCAGTATACGTGCACTCCTGGTTGGTATATTGACAGTCTGGATCAGGGAATTTGTATTTACAAAATCCAGGAATCTAATCTCTGTGCCTGTATGTTTGGTGTCATATAGGATTCCCAGTTAATACTGAGGTAATTAAAGTTGCTGGTGAATATGGTATTGGGTTGGATAGTAAGTATTTCCAATAAGTTTAAATACATGGTATGGGTTTCCTGGGTCATAGTAGGGGACCTATAGCTTGCAATGAAGTGTGTTTGGATTTTGTGTATGGTACGTTATCTTGTTTCACCAGCCTTGAGGTATATTTATTTTTTATGTAAATAGAAACACCCCACCTTTAGTCCCTGTTTGTATAATAGCTGGTTTAAATGTGTGGAAGGCATTATAACCTTGCACTGCTAGTGTGCTCTCTGCGACTTTAGATGTCAGCATTCTCTAGGATGAAGAAAGCTTCTAGGGAGTAGAGTTTTTTGTTTAGACTCCTAGAACTGAGCATTAATGCCTTTAGATTTCCTTGGTTTTGATTTGCTTTGCTGGAAGTACTTTCAGTTTGGCATTGCTTAAAAAAGGCACTATGGGGGAAGACAATGTTTTAGCTAATATTCAATAGCCTAGAGGGGAGAGCTGCAGATCATCCCTGGCAAAGCAGTGTGGACTGTTGACCATCTTCTTCCATGCTGACAAATATTGCACTCCCTTAAAATGACACCAGCAACTAAGCCACTTATTAAAGTCATTCATCTTTTGTTCATATTGTGACATCATTCTCAGAGAAGGTAAAATGCTGCTCAATGCTAGGCTCATACCAGCCTGGGACACATATTCTGAGAGCTCCATGATGCCTCTCTTCATATGGTCTGGGGAGGTACATCTCAGGTCATTTACACTCACATGGACTATGACTTGAGACATAATGGTACTTGCGGTCCAATGATGTGAGTGTGCATAATGTAGTAGATGCTAGCTCTTGATAAGCAACTGACTGTGACTTTCTCCTTATTCAGCCTGGTGAGAGGGACATCAGTGTGTCTCACAATGGAGTCTCCAATAATCAGAATGTTAGATTGTGTGGTGGCTTGCCTTGCAGGTGCAGAAATAGAGGTTCCATGAGATGTGGTTGTATGTGTTGATGTGGGTGTTGTTTTGAAAGAATGCATTTGGAGTTACTGAGGGTATTTGTTATGCTTACTTCATCTATGAGGTCTTTGGGGTTTAATAAGGTTATATTTAAGTGCTTCAGCATATGTGGGTTTATATATCTGCTTTGACTTGTGTGTCATAGGTGCAAGCTGTGTACCATTGACAGCCTTATTGACATTAGGCGTACTTTTATGTGATAGCTTTGCCTCCAGTGACATTTTGTAAATACATCTCTCACATACCATATTAGTATGTTTGAAAATTAACTGGCTATAAGTAAACATTAGGCAATTTCTACATTGCCTCAGGATGCCTATATGCACCAAGCAGGTAATGATGATACTACGAAAGTTCATATCCATGGTAGCAGACCCTTTTTTACTAATTAGACAGTTGGAGTGAGAATATAATGCAATGTCAGGAGTATCCACATTGCATCTCTGAGGATAGTGCTTGTTGCTGCAAACTAGTTGTCCTATCTGCAAGTAGGTATTACTGAAATTTCAATCATGTTTTTATAGGGAAAATGTCATTCAGGGTGTCTGTGTCTATCCAGGGTACTGCCAAACACTTGAGGGGAAACTAATAAGTTAACCCTGAAAATTTAAGGATGAGGTGTTTATGCAGATATTTTAAAGTTAGAAACAAATTGTGCAGTACTTATTGAAAACAAAGAATTAGCTTGTCGAGAATGATGAAGAGAGGGGAGATGCAGTATAAATGGTTACTACCTGGCTACTTCTAGCATTGATCTCACCACAGCTTTACTCTGTTGGGATACAATGCTCTTTTACTTCTTCTCTCACCAGAAGCAAAACATTAGCACCAATACCAAGATGAGAAGCAGGCCACAGCCTGTTTGGTGATCAACAGTCTTCCCCCAGATGATGCAAGTGGAGAGCCACTAAATTAAAGAGAGCAAAATAGATTGAAAGGGGGTGGGCACTTTGTATTTTCATTCTATAGAATACAGTGGGATGGTCAATAAATTTAAATAATTGAAGGGGAGTGATTTCACAAAATGATAATTTTGTGCTTACGCACAACAACAAATTAAGGGAGAGAGGGAAGGAGATATGTGGTCAAATTAACACAAGGGATAGGCAACTAGAAAGACAGTTAAGCTTAAGTACACAACAGAAACAGTGGGAAGTGATTTCTGTGTGATTCACAAGAGACACAGCTGTGGTCTCTTTCCTAGTTTTAATATGCAGTTAAAAGCAGAACACAAGTAAAGCACAGTGTAAAGGAAACAACTGACAATATACAAAATAGATGAAAGCAACAAATTAATGCAAAATACAAGAAAGCAAAAGCAAACTAACCTTTTCCTCACAGCAAGTTGTGGCAGTGTCGGGGTAAGCTTTTCCAGTAAAGCTTTGAAATATGTTAAAATAGAAAGTTTAGTTCCTAGCTCCACCCTCAGTTCACAGATAATTAATCTTAATTCCCCTGTTCAATCTTCTGTGTGGTTCATTAATTAACTGTTCTAAATTCTGTGTGACTCACAAGAGACACAACTGTGGTCTCTTTCTTAGTTTTAATATGAAATTAAAAGCAGAGCACAATTAAAACGCAGTGTAAAGAAAACAAACCACAATATACAAAATAGAAGAAGGCAATAATGCAATACAACATACAAGAAAGCAAAAGCAAATTAACCTTTCCCTCACAGCAAGTTGTGGCAGAGTCTGGGTGAGTTTTTCCAGTAAAGCTTTAAAATGTTTTATTTTACCCCTTAAATAAAATGTTTAGTTCCTAACTCCACCCTCAGTTCACAGATAGTTAACCTTAATTGACCTGTTCCATTTTCTGTGTGACACCTTAACTCATTACATCTGAGTGATGCCTTCAAGTGCATCTGCAGTTAACTCCTACTGATGCCTCTATGTGTCAAATATTGCTTGTTCATATTTGCATCAATAATTCCAAAACCATGCTATGTACAAGGATTTAAAATACTTAATCTTAAAGCTCACACAATGGCAAACTCATCTGTATTAATATTCATCATCTGTCTAGTATATGAAAATAGATATTAACTGCTGCTTTTATGATATTAATTTATGTAGATATAATTTTCAAATTTTTGAATATCTCATCAACCAAGTAACATAGACGGAACTCTTTTGCTTCATATGAATGCCCTCAGCTAGATGAATAAAATGCTGCTGACAGTATATGTGT
The DNA here is from genome assembly GCF_019279795.1 of Protopterus annectens. Classification (NCBI taxonomy): domain Eukaryota; kingdom Metazoa; phylum Chordata; order Ceratodontiformes; family Protopteridae; genus Protopterus; species Protopterus annectens. The sequence continues at coordinate 1,501,008,815 of NC_056725.1, read as the reverse complement.
GCAACTTGAATGGTTGCTGAGATATTGTAAGTTGTTTACAAAATATTATAAATGTGTTAGTTACTATGTTTACTGTGACTTATAAAAGTTGGTTTAAGACCTACATCCTGAAGAATACTACTACTAAAACAATAGTTTGTGCTGAAGAGTTTTCCATTTATACTTCTTTCAGAACCCCTATGGTTCCAGAGATATGAACATCTGTTTGATATGTGATGACATAATTTGATTCTGTCAAAAGGCTTAGAGTCCACCTTTTGAAAGTTACAGTGCAAACTTCCTGAGCCCCATTGGAGTGAATGAGTTAAATTATCAGTTCTAATTTTTGTGTGACTCACAAGAGCCACAACTGTGGTCTCTTTCCTAGTTTTAATAAGCAATTAAAAGCAGAACACAAGTAAAATACAGTGTAAAGTAAACAAATCACAATATACAAAATAGAAGAAGGCAATAAAGTAAGGCAAACTAATATTTTCCTCACAGCAAGTTGTGGCAGAGTCTGGGTGAGCTGAAAGTGGGGAGTATACCCTGGCTGTCCATTGTTTTTCACTTTTTTCAATCTATTTTTATTAAAATTATTATAATTCAAACAACTCCACTGGGATTCAGAAACATTCACCTAATTGTGGTAGGCAATGCTGCATGAAGAGTGGCATGCTCAGGGTATGTGTTATTCAGAGACACACTCATTGGGAGCTGTTTGTACTACATGATACTAGCTATTTAAGCATCTGATTATAAGCAACTGTCTAGAAATGAGAGGCTTGGTACATCCAAATGAGGAAAAACAAGATGGCAGAACAATTCATAAATGTATAAAGAATGTAGTATTGTGTACAGACACTAGTGTTAATGACTGAAGTAAATTCTCATGAACATGCAGAGGAGTGATGGAAATATATTTGAAGTTACTGCAGCATTAATGAATCTGTATATGCAAGAGGCTATTATTGTTGATATGATCGAAAGTGATCTGTACCCTCATCTTTGGAGATGTCATGTCATCTGCTCTGTTTAATATTTTGCTGCTTTCTTGGCACTGGCTTTGCAGACTAGAACAGTGTGGAAAGAGACATCATATAGGAAATGGTAGACATATGTCAGGTTTATCTACAGGCCTGTAATTGTCATGGATTTCCCATCTAAATGGTTACAATGGTATGTGTGGCTTCATCTATACTAGCTGCAGGGGTCTTTTGGTGAACAACAGAGGGCAGAGGGGGTTATATTGAGCATCTGCCCTGAGATTACTTGATAAGATTCTCCATACCATTCCATGATGCAACATGTGAGGGGAACAAATGTGGTTTGCTCACAGCAAAGAGGAAAGAGTTGATAACATGTGGTATTTCTAGGATACAGTCCATTTCCTAGAGGATCTGGGGACAATAGACTGCACCCACATTGCAATAAAGGCTCCACATGGTGACCTGGGATGAAGGCATGTGAATCATAAAGGTCATTGCTCCATCAACTGCCAGGTGATCTATAATTCATATATAGTCTACAATGTGTCTGCTTGCCAACCAGATAGTTACCATGACTTACACATTTGGCACACATGAGATTTTTGCCAATGGTTTGTTTCATACTTCTCAAAAATCCAGATTTTTCCAGAATGTCCAGATTTTTTGCTTCATATTTTGTATATGTTCTCATAAAATTTGTGGTTTACTCGCAAATTACTGAGTATGGAAGTCACTAAATAATGACATACATTTGAGTTTCAGACTTCATATCCTTTAGAAAATGCATACCAACACAGATCCTGTTATTTTATGATTTTTCTTAGTTTATAATAGCAGTATTTAAAACATGCCCCTAATGTTGGGCCTTTGTCCCTGTATTACTTTAGACTTTGTCCAGATTTCATGTGCTAAGAGATTGAGAGGTATGGTTTGTTTGGGGTTATTTCCCCTGGAGGCATCTTATTATCTATGCTAGAAATGCCTTAGAAATCTGGTTGATGACACTCAACCAAATCCAGAGGCTGAGACAGACAATGGATACAGCAATGTCCTATCTCAAACCCAGGTCATTGTGGAGGATGTGTATGGGCAGGAAAAGGAATGCATTCATTGCTAGGATATATCTGGCAGTGCCCTAGTGTATGACCCTGGCACATATGCTAAAATATTCTCACTACGTGCAGTGCTACACAACATGATAATTAGGAAGCAGTTTTAGCACAGAGGTCATATAAAGAAGGAACTTCTCCCAAAACACCAGACAGGTGGGGATGGGGGTGAGGTAGATGAGGAGTCAGTGGAGGACCAAGCAGCAGATGATGAATATGCTAGAAGGAGATGGACACAGTATGCACCGACACTGGTAAAAAGGCACTGGTCAGTACATAGCTTTGGACTAATGTTTGATTGATGTATAAAATGCAATCATTTGAGTGCACTGTGTGTGCATGTCGGGGGGTGGTATATAGAGGGGATTACTAAAGAATGCATTGGGAGGGGCCACTGTCATTGATTGCATGTGAGTTTGAGGTACTGGACACTGCAGTGCTATGTGTGTGTGGGTGTGCTTGGACACAGCCTAAGTTGTTGTAGCACTACAGCTTGATCTAATAGAGAGATCCAGTGCATGCATGGAAGATAAGCAGGCATTCCAAGCACATCCCCACACATGGGAGCTACTTTTACCAGGAGTTTCACAATATTACAACCACTCTGGCTAGATGTAAGTGTTGTGTGCAACTGAGAGCCATGTCTATTATTAGATGTGCCACTGCAGTGACTGTCACAGTTTAAGGATAACGCTATTGCCTGTAGGCACTTCCATACTTACTCTTGCTGTAGCAGTGATGGCACTGCATGACTGCAACCTTGGCCATCCACATCCATGAGGACTACCATTCATGCAGGCAGAGGTGGGTCAGCTGAGTGGACCTTGCCTGTTATATCATGCAATTCTGGGAAGACCTGACTTGCATCAGTATTACATCAATTATTTTAAAAATGTCATACATATGGGACATGCACTCCTAGAAGTCATCTTGCTCACCCTGCATTATCTGTATCAGCTCTGCAAATGCTAACATGGTACTAAACTGTGGATCCATGATGACCTTGCCCATATGTTGTGCCGCACCCATAAAAAAGCTAGTTCTGGGGTAGGGCAGTAGCCACCAGTAATCTCACTCATATGCTCCCCACCCCGCCCTTTAAGGTTTTCTGTATGCATTGATGGCTGGGCCACAGGGGGTAACACACTACCCTGACAGTATGTGTTTGCCATATCTTGGCCATCCTTTGTAGTGTGTGCCTCTAGAATTTCCCCAGGCATAATTACCATCTGGGTTGAAGATGTAGTAATATACTATGAGTTTTACCCTACCAAGATAATGTTATGCGCAGCTCTGTGTTTCTGAAGGTAATGCTATGAACAGGCATATGTGAGGCCCATCATATCACCCAGCAGTGCTGGCCAGACTCCTTTAAGAGCTACATTTCTCAATGGCTATTGGCTAGGGTGGCCTCCCATTAACCTTCTCTGCATTAGTTTATAAACACTCTGTGCTTCACTACCTATTTTGCCTTGATAAACCTCTTAACAGACACTGCATATTTACCCACGGCAAGCATTTCTACAAAAACAGAACATTCTTTTTATCTACAGACAAGTACTTCTAAGAAAATGGTAAATACGCGTTCAAATTTGGATTGTCTTCAGCAGGTTACATTTGTTTTCCGAATGCAGCTCTGTGTCATCTTTCACAGTGCAATGAGCCTATCTGCAGCAGCCAGGTATTACATCATGCTACACTGGGCCTTTGGGCATGATGATTATCCATCTGAAAGCTTAGCTCATGAATGTCTCTGAATCTCTCGCTCTTCATGTCTCACGTGTAAAGAGTCTTCTGAAAAGTTCCACATGGTGTAATGCACACACCCAAACAATTGCCAGATGCACTACACATGCATGGATGTGTTAATATTAGCAGGAGGTTTCCTGCATTTCCTCATTTAAGCATAATAGGTATAGAGTCACCAAAGATCACTTTCCCTGTGATTGTTGTAAATCTGGGCTAGCCATACTTCATACCTTCTATTAGCTATCTGTACAAGTTCAAAATGGCATTGTCCATTTCAAGCCCTGCCACAGGCCACACTCCTAAATTAGTTATTGTGAGTGAAAATTCTTATAATGGGAAACTGGCATGACTGTGAGATGCTACGAATTATTATCTGGTATGAGATCTAGTGAATGGCCATGGCTTCAGTTGCCACTGGTATACGTAGGACAGCCTGTTGGTAGTGGTGATGGTCACAGGAGACTAATTCTTTCTCCATCTGCTCTATATAGACTACCAGGACAATTTGCTGGAGGATGCTTATGAGGGGTCCAGAAGCCTGACACTACTTCACCAGGGTAAATACTGATGCATCTGGCAGTCCCTATATTGGTAAACAGTGCAGGCACCACTATAGTGAACTGAAGAAACACTATCCAGATGTTCTTCGGCAATGTGAAGAAGAGGTTAGAATTAGAGCTTCTGGAATGTACTGTAAGCATTTTTACATACTAACTTTATTAAAAATATTATCCTGCCAGTATAGTGTACTGTACTTAATTTATCTCAGTTTTGATTTCGTAGCCCAGTATGACAAAGAGCAGAATTACTAGCAGTACAAAAGGAGGTTGGACCATCTTCCTGGCACAGGGGAGGGTATACCTGTTTTATGCTGCACAGATAAAAGTTTTAGTTCTCCCTTTTTCACTATAATTATTGGACAAATACCCATAATGCATTTAAACTTCTACACAGCTTAATTATGTGGGAATACGTTATCACCTTTTAGCTAGTGTGTGTAATGTGTCAACTGATTAAGTCAGTTAGGTCATTGCAGTAGTTTTCTAGTATATGTGCTTTTGTGAGTTACTGAATGAATGGCAGCTGTTCTGCTGATAGAGTGGTTGAGGAAGTGGAATGTTTGTCTTTTGTAGCATATGATAAGAAGGGGAGGGTTCTATCCTCCCAATAGGTGTTTTAGTTCCACCTACATCATATACAATGCAGTTCAGTACAAGGGAAGGATTCCAAGGGTGATGTACTCTGCATGGGAATTTAGTGATGGCCTATCCACTTAATATTGTGGTAGCTGCAAAAAACCAACAGGATAATTTTTGTAGTACGTAGGGGAACATGTGCCTAAATATTCCCATCCAGATATATTTTACTGTATCAAATATTAGCTACAGCATGAAACCACACTGGGTAGTTACTGTACAGTTGCACATAGAACTGATTCAGAATATAGAGGTTGTGCATATCAGATTACATATATTTGCAATTGCAGTAGACCCCTGTAATTGTTGCTAATGTTTTATCATGAGACCACTGCAGCTGTATTTGATATAACATGATTTAATTATTCTGCAGTATTTTATTTCATAGTATTTATGCATTTCTTTCTCCAACCCTCTTTCTCTGTGTCATTACTGGGGATTCAATTTTTGGTGGGTTATTTTTTTGTTTCTATTTATTTTCCTTGTATATGCAACATTCACATAAGTGGCTATGGCTCTGCCACACCCACCAACCCACAGTGATCAACTCTGCCTGTACCATCCATGTCATATACTGCCTGGGTCACCTCCCCAGAGGCATTTGCAGAAAAGACAGACAGGCCCACTAGCCCTGCCCCTGGTTGGACATCACTAGTCAGGTGTGCTATCATTCCAGTCAGTGGTTATGCCAGGGGTCACAACCCCTTCATCAGATACAGCCAGCTGGCTGAGGTGCTAGGAGAGCACATGGACATTAGTTTTGCCTGTGTAGGCCACCTGGAAAGATTCTTCTTGCTGCTTGCAGAATTATATCCTTATCTGCCACTGGCCACAGCATCATAACCAGAACCGAGTGGTGATGATTCTAAGGTAGGGGCTAGAATACTACTTGAACACACATGATCAGAGTAGTACAGGTGGTCATACCCACCCTATCACTCAGTCATCCCACTGCCCCACTTCAGTGCTTATGTCCTCCCTTGTTTGTTTTCCAGTCCTGCCCATCATTATTGCCTTCCTTCTATTTGTCTGAAGTCTCTTAATTGTGTTCCCTCTCCTGCTGTGTGTCTGCCCTCCCTGTCAGTTTTGACTGTCTTCTGTTTTTGTGTATGTCCCTGTCATCTACCCTAATCATCTTACTATTCTTTCATCTTGCCTTACTTCCTTCCCCACCTTACTTTCTTGCTATATAGAAAATGGGTGCCTGTCTCAAAAAAGTAAGTAAGTAAGTAAATAAATAAATAAATAAAATAAAATAAAGAAATAAATTTACTTAACCCTTAACCTGTTCATTGCACAGAAATTACCTAATGTGTATCTTGCTGCTTGCTTCTCCCTTTTTCATAACTGTCCTGTACTTCCATTTCCATCCTTCATTTTGGTCAAAAAAAGAAAAAAAACACATTTAATCAGTGCCTCGATCACCTTAAGACTGCAAGAGCCCTTTCCAGTCTTGCCACTGCTGTGTTGAAGTACATGCGCTGAACCACTTGAGGACTCATACATGCCCCTTGTTCCCATGATTTTGTCAGAGCATTCCACAGTCCATTTAGAAATACATGTCATCGTGGCAGGCCCTGCTCTGAATGCAAGTTGCAGCATTCACATAGCTTTTTGCATGATGTTAACTGCTATTAAGCTCAGGGTCACGTCATGACTGAAAGAAAAACAAGAGTTGACCTGATATGATCATGGCCACCATATTTTGAAATCCTAGGGCTATACACTAAAGAAAGGAAGACTATGCAAACCAATAAATAAATGAGTATAAAATCTACAAATGTCATAGTACAGATAAAAAATGCCATTATATATTTAAACAGCATTTCTTCAACAGATGCTAGGTAGGCAGATTGATCTGACCAGGGAGATGATTTTTCTGAGCTATGATACAGAATTGGAATTGCCTAGACATTGTAAGGCTTTGCTGTGTCTAATAATGATGGCTGCCAAAAAAGCAATTACTAGAAAATGGAAATCAATATCTAAACCAACTATACTGGAAGTAGTGAATATAGTAACAAAGATAAAACAACTGGAATTGAGAGATATTTAGAAAATGTAGGAGCAAACTACATAGGAAAAAATGGGAATTGTAGGAAGAATACATACAATGGAGGAATGAGGCCTAAAAGGCAGCAGGACTTGAATGAGCTATGTGGTGTTTGAGTGAGAGAGATTTGAAAGATTATATGTGATGTGTAGTGTTTGCACTTGGGAGTGTGTCATTGTGGTTCGTGATGTGGAATGCATGTGACTGGGGTTGTGTTGGTGTGGTTTGTTTTCACTTGTATGGATGTGTGATTGCCTATATAGTGAGTGATGGTTTAATGATGATGTTTCTTATTTAAAAAATAGGTGGGAAATTAATGTTCTGTGTAGTTTTGCTTAGACTGTATGATCTATGGCAATGTATGTGAAGTGTAATATAGGAATAACCCACGCCTGGGTGTGGGTAATGCTGGATTTACCCACGGTTGGCGTGGTTTGGTCACGAGGGTGAAGCTCGAGTGGCCAAACAAAGCCAACCACGGGTAAATCCAGCATTACCCACACCCAGAAGTTATTATATACAATGACATTATTTAAGAAAAAAAAGAATTACTTTTCTTAAATAATGGCATTGTATAATGCCTCCTTGCTGCCCTTCCGCAGCTGTCTGGTATTCTGCGGCAGTTCTGATGTACTGCGCATGTGCATGCCTACGCAGTACATCAGAGCTGTGGGCAAAAGCAACAGAGAAAGCAAGATCTCCATTGCTTTTAAAAACTGTTTCGCTATGTTAAATGAGTTTAACATAGTGAGACAGCTTTACAAAAAGCAACAGAGAATACCCGTTGCTTTTTTAAAGCTGTCTTGCTATGTTAAACCCATTTAACATAGCGAGACAGTTTTGAAAAAGCAACAGAGAAAGCAAGATCTCCGTTGCTTTTTAAAAACTGTTTCGCTATATTAAATGAGTTTAACATAGCCAGACAGCTTTAAAAAAAGCAACGGAGAATATCCGTTGCTTTTTTAAAGCTGTCTGGCTATGTTAAACCCATTTAACATAGCGAGACAGTTTTGAAAAAAGCAATGGAGAAAGCAAGATCTCCGTTGCTTTTTAAAAACTGTTTCGCTATGTTAAATGAGTTTAACATAGTGAGACAGCTTTAAAAAAAGCAATGGAGAATCTCTGTTGCTTTTATAAAGCTGTCTCGCTATGTTAAACTCATTTAACATAGCGAGACAGTGAGAAGCAACGGAGATCTTGCGTTCTGCATTGCTGTAAAAAAAAGAGTTATAGTAATGGAAAAAGTCCGGGCGAACGGACCTTTTTCCATTACTATAACTCTGATTTACAACATGCACGCTGACCAATCAGCGTGCACGTTTTTGAATATTTAATGGGGGGGGGTGTTGTATAATGTTTATGTTGGTATGGTTTGATTGCTTTTGTATGAGTGTGGATTTGCTTATGTCATGGGTGGTAATTAAATAAAGGTGTCTGGAAAACAGTATTTCCAGCCTGATTTTTCAAAACTTTTATTGTTTCCAGTTTCATCCAACATTTAAAATGTAGATTATTATTGTTGGATCTTAAACTGATAACTTCCTTTCTTCTTTTCTATACCAAAATGACCAAATCCTAAACATCCTTAAACGTAGGAGATATTTCACTTTTTAATTTTTCAAGTCTTTCTAGTAACCATAAACAGACTCCAAAATAACAAAGTTGGCTCTTTCTTGATATCATTGGGAATTGGAGTATTTAAAATAATCATTACTATAGCTCTGATTAATATACAAAAACTGACCATAAAGCTTTATAAAAGTTTCCTACCTGCGACCAGAATTCCTCTGACTTATCGCTGTGAAAAAAAATATATCGACAGTTTCCTCTTAACTATTAATTACAACTCCAACACTTACTTAAATTTGTTTTGTGTATCTTACTAACTCCACGCAGTAAGAAAAATGCTATATAGGCATATTTTCAGTAAAAGCTTTTCCTATATGTGCTAGAAGTTTTCAAGCTTACCAGTCTCTTATTATGTTTGTCATTTGTACTTTCTAAAGTATTCATATTTGGGAAATTCCAATTATTCTTCCTTGCATTTTTAATATTAGTTAATAGCCATTTATATAACTTGGATAATCTTGGTATTATTTTTTCCTTTTATAACGGATAATATATAACTCAATAAGTCTGGAAACTATTTTTTTCTTTAGTATTCACTTTGCCTTAAAGGGCTCATTGCATTGTGTTGGCATGACCTTGTGCTTATTTGTTCAGATCTCAGCAAAGGTAAGAAATCATGCTACTGAACTGGAACACTTTTACACCAGATTTGACTTCCTACCAGCCTAAAAGCACCTAGGATAAGTACTTTTGTATACCCTACTGAGCTGCTGATATAACTTGGCACTTATTTTTTGGAATTTATCGTGCTCTAAACTAGAATTGCTTTGTTTAAAACTTAAGAAGCATAAAGAAAAAATGAAGCCATTTCTTGTCATCTGATTGCTAATGGAACCTTGATGTGTGCTGTTTTGCTATTGGACAGTGGGTCATTTGAATTTTTTTTTGTACTTTTGTGCTATTATAAGTTGCTAGTATTTGTGTGGCTATGTTCATTGTGCAGCCACATTTAACCATGCACTGTTATACTCAGGCACTTAGAACCATAAGTATCCCTATTTAACCTACTCCACAGACTGCTTGTATTCAGTGTAGTCAGTAATTATGTGAAGAGCCCCTAGTTTGTCCTAAAAGGCACATTTCTCTTTGTGTGTTGATTGTGCCACTCCCCTGCAGCAGACATTAGTAAATGTCTGAAACATAGATTTGTACTTTACAACTGTCTCTGTAGCCATCTTGGTTGAAATAGGCATCCTGAGACAATGTAGCAATTGTCTCATGTTAACTGACAACCACCTAATACTAAAAAAAAATTACAAAGTGTGAGAGAGATGTAATGATGCAATGTCATTGGAGGCAACATTCTCACAAATAGCAAACAGGTTGTCAGTAATACACATCACTACACTATACCTATAATGCACAATATAGACCAAACACATACACCTACATATGCTGAGACTCTTAAAAGTAACCTACCTTAACCAAGAAGGCTACCTAAATACAAGTATCCTAAGCAACTTCAGCACCCAACATAAATTATGCATCTATACCTCACAATGTCTCAGCTCAAAAGCACATGATGCAAACCTCCCTAAATCCAACATTTGTTTCATAGGTGTTTCCATAGTGAAAGAGACTGATGGACCACACAACAGGCTGAGCAAGGAGAGAGGCATGGTTAGTTGCCTATCTGGAGACAGGATTCATCAAATTACACATGCTGTCATATCTTTGTACTTCAGTTATTCAAATGACATGCTCATAGTATATGTGGGAGTAAATGACCTGAAACACATTTCCTTGGACTACAAGAAGAGAGAAATGATAAAGCCCTTGAAATATGTGTCCAAGATGGGTGTGACGTGAGTGGTAGGCAGCCCCAGGTGCTTTGTCAGGGATGGCCTGCAATTATTCCCCCAAAGCTTTTGAATACTGGCAAAGAACTTTTCCACCTCAATAGTGCCTTGTGTAGGCAATATCAGTTTTCAAGAGCTTCCAGTGCAACAAAACCGACTTCAGATAACATAAAGATATTGTTGATCAATGCTAAGTCTTAACAAAAATCTCCACTCCCTACCTTGGAATGCATCTATATATGCATTTTTGCACAACCTGGTTCAAGACCATTGAGAGCATCCCATTAGTGCAAGGTTGCAGTACCTCCTACATGTTGAGGCCACCCACACTAGATCAAGGCACTAAAGGCTCTATATTCATAAAACAAAATTTCAACTCCAGACTCATTAAACAGGACAATGAACTGGAAATCCCATATGTCCAACTTACTTTTATCAAAACCCCTTATCACATCATAGACAACTACAGGACCGTCTCTGTATCCCCTTGGTCCATACTCCTCATGCATTCAGCTGAATACCATTCTCCTAGCAGAGTTTACCCCTCTTTCAACTGTGAGACTGATACATCCCTTAACATGTATGCACAGAGATTCCTGGGCTACATAAATACAAACACTGGAACAGCTAATCTGAACACCAACTAGGGGAGACAAAATCATTGACTTGGTCCTTATCAATATTCAGCACCTCTGTTCCCTAACAGCTGTAACTTCCTCATTAGTCAAATCAGATCATAAATCAGCCACATTCACTACAAGAATGAAGCTTTAAGCATCGTCCAATAACTCTGTATTCAGAGATTATGCTAATTCTAAGAGTGTTCACCTGGATAAAATAACCCCCCTGTAGTGGATCTCAAATGTAAACAGGCTCTACAATAAAAGGAAAACATTTCATTGCATGTAAAAATAAATTTAACTCTCTATATGCCGAAAACGGTCTTGCTAAACTTACAAGAGAACTCCTAGCCCTGATAAAATCAATCAAAGCTAGATATGAAATAAAAATAGCCACACAGGCAAAAGACAACCACAGAACTTGCTTTAACTATATTAGAAACCCCAGAAGCAATGTTCAGCACTGCACAGAGCTATTAGTAAAAAATATCACATACTCAGACCCAGAGGACACATAGCCAATCTTTAGGGTATAAATTTTCCTATATCTTCATCCCCCCACCCCCATTCTCAGATCACATACTGGTATCCACACACCCTGAAATCTCTCAGGAACAAGACCTCAAAGTGCTATCCAAGGTCAAAAAGACTGTTTCTATGTGCCAGATTAATGGAGGACATAAGCAGTCATCCCCTTTCACAATGATGGGGCATCAACAGACCCACAAAGTTATAGATCTATGAGTCTGACCAGCCTCATTAGTAAGACTATAGAAATGATCATAATGGAATTAGTAAATAAAGACATAGGCAAACTAGAAACTCTTGACTCAAGGGGAGATCTTGCTGCTTAATATGGTAAACTTCTTCAAGAAGATTACTGAAGCAATGGATGAGGGAAAATTGATACACACCACATATGTGGATATTGCAAAGGCACTCAGCGCCATCTCACACTCAGATATACTCAATGAATTCACCCAGCTAAATGTAGATCACTGTGTAGCTAACTGGATAGCAAACTGGCTCATTAATAAAATCCTAGAAATTAACTAGACAACTCTATCTATTCCAAACATCACTCACTAGAAGTGTAGCCTGAAGTTCATTCCACAGGTCAGTCCTTTTTGGCATTTACTTCTTGGAGTTCAAAGCTAATGTTTAGGGTTTATAGCTAACTAAGACTGCAGATGACTGCAAACTTGGTGCCATCATACACTCTCCAAAAGACACTATAATCCTCCAAGATAGTGTCCCAAACAAATAATTGGTGTCAAAGCCACACTCTAAAACTAAATACTGAAAAAATGTATAATAATATCCTTCTGGAAGCATGGCATCCATTGCAACTGTTACATAGACAACAGACACCTGAAAATTATTCTAGTGGGAACATGTGTAGTTTATAAGCTGTTCTTCGATCACCCTGTGTCCACTACTGTAAGAAAGACTCTTTTCATTAAGCAGCTTATTTTTAAGGGTATGGCATCCAGGTCAAGGAATATGATCATTCTTCAGTATTTGTCACATATTATGTTGAAAACTGAGTATAATGCCCCTTCAGTATGTACTTGTCCAAACACTTCACACAACTTGAATGACCACAATGCTTTCTTCTCGAGAAATCCAGGGCCTAAAATCATAAAAGCTAAGGTGACTATCTCAAAGCCCTGTCCCACTTCTCAGTATCTTACAGGCTACTAAGGGGTGATGTCTGCCTCACTTACAGAGCCTCAGCTGATCCCATCCTTTCAGACGTATTGCACATCCACAAGACTAGTAATGGTAATAAATACATGTTCAAGGGATCTTAAGCTCTTCTGTAGCATAAACAGAACATGTTGGAGGGGCAGATATATAACAAACAGAATACTGTTTCTCTGCAATCATCATCCTCTCCACATAAAGCAAAGTACATCTCTTACTCTACTCAAGCATAATCTGGATAAATGGATGAGAAGCCACAGTTTCAACCCTGGTTTAACACCTTTGCCTCTTATGGATAGGAATAAAATGTAAATGTCTGCTTGAAACTGAAGTATTTGTGCTTAAAATGTAAGGGACTTTGGTTATTCCTATTTAAAATACAAGGGCTAAAAACTTCTTGTGAATGTATGGCTTGGCTTCTGTGGATCCTCACTGATAAATGGCTCAGTAAATACCTATGAGACTATGTACATATGACTGCATTTTATCATGTATATGTTGTCGTATGTTTTGATCTAATATCCATTTTGATTATTTTAAGTCAGATTTCTCCATCAACATATTCATAGTCATCAGTATAGTATCTTGAAGACAATGCAGCCAGCACACTACTTTGTAATTTTTAAATCTAATTATCTTTCTTATATTCATACTTCTAGAATCCCCAAAGTATTAACTATATGGAATAGCACAGCACTCCATTTCATAAGAGTAGGAAATCTAAATAAGTCATTCTGGTAGTCCAGTTTTTCCCTGCAACATCTACCCTATTATCCTGTTAGGCATTATTGCTTGCCGAATGAAACCAGTAAAATGGAATATGTATATCTGATGCATCCATAACTAAATGATACATAAGGAAAACTGAGACAGTAATTTTGTACAGAATATTGCAGACTATACCAGAAAAAATATTCTAAACTATTCACATTAGAAAACTGATGTGCTATTAAGAGTGTAACATTTTAAGAGATAATCACAATTCTATGTATATGCTACTAATTCTTTTAAACTTTGCTTTTTTTTTAGGTATGAACCCATGAAGTTCAACAATACCTGCAGTTCATGGTTTCTGCTTATCACTCTATTTTTTTAATTTCTCCAAGTCTTTTGGGTTTCTAATGCCATGATGGGTATGGACCCCATTCCTAAGTCAAAATATACCATGATGGGAATGAATTCCATTCCTAAGTCAAAGTATGAATAAAGTTCATGAAATTAGTACTGTTTCAGTCTTTGATGTTAGCCAGAAGTGTTCTTCGAAGCACTTGCAACATGCCCAGTAATGACTCCTTTTGCAATTTGTGTGGCATTACACGTATCAGTAACATATCTAAGTATAATTGTAAATTCCTTTTTATAAGACCCATTGCTCCTACTACTACTGGAACTGTCTAGGTAGCTTATTTTTCCATATTGCACTTGTTTGTGCTTGCAAATCCTGGTATTTTATGACTTTGTGTCTCTCTGTACATAAGACACTGTAGTCACTGGGTGTAGCAATTCAATGATCAGTGCTACTTTTCATAGACTACTATATCTGTTTATCCCACATCTATTTTTTTGAACTGTTAGTAATGGGTGATCCCATGTGATATAAACTTCAGCATTTTCTATGATGCTTTGTGGCTCATGTTTCCAGTGTTTTTCAGCTACTACAATATTATAATGTTTGCACAATCCCCAATGTAACAGTTTCACCACATTATTATGCCTTTTAGTATACAGTCCTTCTGCCATTAGTATATCACAACCAGCCACAAGTTGTGTGGCTGTTTCCAATTCTGTTTTACAAAACCTACATTTGGTTGTTTTGCCGACACGTTCAATAGACTTTGTATACCAATGTGTATGTGTATGGGTTCATATTATAAGCTCGAAGGTCCTGTTCAGCGAAAATGAAAAGAGTGACACATATTTATTGAACCACGAATACACCGAATGCCATAAACCGTGAAATTTAAAATCACGAATCGCCATACTCGGCCAAAACCACCGCCCGCGACATACTACTTACCCAAACAAAATAAATAAACCACATACATACACTATATCTATGCACTTACCATAACCCGCACCCTAACCCTAAGGTCCATAACTATCACACACTTACCCTACAGAGATATACCCAAACAAAATAAATAATCCACACACATACACTTAACAAAACCTTACTTCTAACCCTACATTAAACCTTATATACATTACCTATCTATGCACTTACCTTAACCCGCACCCTAACCCTAAGGTCCGTAACTATCACACACTTACCTTACAGAGCTATACTGCAGATGGGCCAACTATGACAAATCGACATTTCGAATTTCCTGGTTTTGAACGTTTGCTGTTTTATCGGTTTGCGTAATACGTGTCACTCTTTTCGTATTCGCTGAACAGGACCTTTGAGCTTCTAATATGAACCCACGTGTACATAGTCCACTATCCTGGGATGCTAATATTAACCTTTCACCTTTTGGTTAAAATTCACCTCTCCTTAACCATTCCTGCATTTGATCCTGACCTGATCAACATGTGGTTGTTCCAAGAGTTTTCTATACTTGCAACTATATTTATGCATTTTCCACATTTCTTGCCTTCTCATCTGATCCGTCAACTTATATTCTTTCTTTTGTTTTTTGGCACATTCAGTTCCTGCCTGATTTTTATCTACTTCTGGTTTGATTTCCATTCTCGCTTGATGCCAATATGTTTCTGCTAAACTAAGCAGTGAAGTCATCTTAGACTTATTCTTATCAAGTTTCAAAACTTTCACTATGTTTGGGTTTTCTGAAGTCAGTAGATATGTATGCAGTCCCACGACTGCAGATCTATACATGTAAACAATTTAGAAGAGGCCTGTACCTCCTTCAGAATGGGGAATATATAATCTTGGTATGTACCGATTTTTATAAATCATTTGATGAACATGAAGCATCCTTCTTGTTTTCCTGTCCAACCTATCAAATACCTTTTGGGGACAGTCAATTACTTCAAAACTGTAAGTTAGTACAGAAAAAGCAAATTGATTTGTAGCTTGGACTGTGATCCTAGATGACAACTCTGTTTTCAGTATTAATTTAAGTCTTCTAAAATATTCATTACTAAACTTTATTCACATTTGTTCATGTTTTATTGTTAATCCTTCATTAGTTCCCAAATATTTATATAGTCCCTCTTGTTCAACTTCTTTTATATCACATTCCAGTCCCAAACTGATGTTGTCTTGGTGCTGCAGTTTTCCTGCTGTAAAGGATGCTTTTGCACATTTATCAAGACCAAATGACATTCTTATATCATCTGAAAAAGTTTTGACTACTTGCAGTTGTGCTTTCAGTTCCTCTTTTGATGGACTATACAGTTTTAAATCATCTACAAAAAGAAGATGAGAAGTCTTTACACTTTGTTGTTTTCTTGGAGCCAAATTGTAGCCATGACCTAATCTGTTAAGTAGACAGCTTAATGGTTTAGGGGCAAGACTAAATACAGCAGTGACAGAGAGTCATCCTGGAATATCCCCCACTGAATTTTTATACATGGAATAATAATTTGTCCTTTATCGTGGCTTAACTGTAAAGTGGTTTGCCAATGTTTCATGGTGACTGTAATGTAATCGATCAGTGTAGGGTATATCTTACACATTTTTAAGCACTCTTTTATCCGTGAATGAGGGATACTGTCAAATGCTTTTTTATAGTCTATTCATGCCATACTTAGATTCTGCCCCTTTTTACAGTTCTCCATTATGAGTTTGTTTAACAACAAATGATCTTTTCTTCCATATGACTTTTTTATTATCCTTTTGTTCTTTTGCCATGACTGGGTTTTCTTCCAAATGACTATAAACTCTGTTAATGCCAAGTCCAGTGTATAGTATATACATCATCGGAAGGCAATTTAGTAGTCTATAGTTTTTAGGATAGCTTGCAGGTTCAATCTTAAGTAGGAGTATTGTTTTTCCTATTGTTAACCAGGCTGGTGTCTGATCAAGGTGCACATATAAATAGTTCTTAGTTATGGCTAAATCTTCACGTAAAGAAGTTAATAATTTTAGCCAGAAATTAGGTGCCTCATCTGGGCCTGAGGTTTTCCAATTAGGAGCTTTTCTTAACTTTGTTTCAGTCTGTCTGGTCATTACTACATCTCATTTCATATCCTATGCATTTGGACATACTCTTTCTTTTACTTCTTCTATCCATTTAGCATCTTTGTTATGTTCCACAGGATCTTCATAGATATTTTTCCAAAATGTTTCTGTTTCATCTTTTTGGTGGTGTTTCAGTTCCTTTTGCCTTGTTTCCCAATTCTCTACAAAACTTTTTTGGGTCATCAGTAAATTGCTTATTTTGTATTTTTCCTTTATATTTATGGGCATATCTCTTAAGTTTTACTGCCTGTGATGATATTTTTAGTATGTTATTTGCAATAGTGCATGGTAGAGCCTGATCTGTTCTGATGCTGTACATTGCTTTTATCACATCTATCTTTCAGAGTATTTTGGTTGATCTGTTCCCTCTTCTATACTCTTCTAGCAGTGACAGTTCTTGTCTTAATTGCTTTACAGTTTTCTCTTTGATACTTCCATGATGGCATTCGAGTTCACCCCTTCCTTCCCTTACTACTGTGTATTTGTTTTATAAGACTTTATCTCTTATTAATTTAGCTGCACAGTTGTTGTTGTTCTTCTTTCAGCTTTTCCCAGTTCGGGGTCGCCACAGCGGAACTCCGGTTGGCTAATGATTGGCAGCTGATTTTTACGGTGCTGAGGTGCCAGCTCGATGCCCAACCTTCAACGAAGGCACATTAATTTAGCTGCACAGTAATATATCCTATTTACTTCTGTTATATCACATGAATCTCTATGGACAGTCCGAATTACTGTGTTCACTTGTTTTATCAAGCTTCTAACTTTTTGGATTTTATTGACTTTCCGTAGTTTATTTCTTTCATTGATCTTAATATTCCTGTCCATTTCTATTACATCAAGCAACTCTTCTCTTAGATCATTTTCTTCTAAACTGAGAGCACATTCTTTGTTTTCCATTTCCTGTGGTATTTTATGGAAAGTTCCTGAGCATCTTCCTGTGCCACATTCTGTTCAGTTTCATCCTCTTTCATCCATTGCTCTTTCATATAGGAGGTCAATGGCCTATCATCCACAACACTGACTGCGTCAGAGTTGCCACAGTTTCCTGTTCCTTCTCTTGCTGTGCAACCCCAACTGAACATTTGTCTGGGTTTCTTGCAAAAGGCTCAAATTATCTTCATATGGCAACTGATCAGATGTTTCCTGCTCCACTGGTTTCTCCTTAATTTGGGGATACATTGGTCTATCCTACTGTGATGTTATCTGAGTTAGATTTTCTGCACTAAATCCTTCACTTTTCGGGTAATCCATAACCTCAGTTCCTATTTCTTTAACTTCTCCATTACTAATCCTCTTTTCTACTTTTCCTCTTCATTTTCTTAGTTTTTGTGTTGTGAAATTGTTCATGTTCACATGCCTTTGTCTGTATTTCTCTTCAAATATCTTTGGTGCTGCACTTTTTGTATTGATTAGTTTTGCTTTCTCCTTTGTATAAAAATTATGCAATATTATAGGGTTGATACAAATTTCTTGTTTGAGCTTTTACCGTATTTTAATATATCACATGAGTTTGTCCAAATGTTACAAATATTATATAGTAATCCCTATACTACACTGTATATTAATAAAAACTTCTCTAAAAGAATACAGATTAAGAATGGAACACACCAGGGTTGCCCTTTGTCCCTTTATTATTTAATATCTATCTTGAACCATTGTTTTTATATGTTAAACAAAATGTTTTTCATAATGTCCCAATAATTTATAGAACTAAAATATTAATGGCAGCTTTTGCTGACGATCTTAGCATTTATTGTGCATCTCCATTATCAGATACTGAAAAATTATTGAAGGCTGTTAATGAGTTCTCAAAAGTCTCTAATTATAAAATTAACTTGAAAAAAAACAATATCTTCCCTTTAAAGACACCTAAACCCTTTTCGTTATTGCCCTTAGTGTGACAGGTATCATTTAAAGAAAATATTAAATATCTAGGTATTGAGTTCTCTACAGATATGAAAGACTTTTACAATAATAATATTAAAGCAATCTGGGAACAAATAATTTCGGATTTTGGGAGATGGAAAAATTTACGACTGCCAATGTTAGCAAAAGTTTCAATTATCAAAATGAACATATTACCACGATTACTGTATATTTTAGGTCAGTCAATTTATTACTTTCAAGACGCGTTTTTAAAAGATTCATAAAGAATTGGCTAAATTCATTTGGGAACCAAAGAAAACCAGGATATCTTATGATAAATTAATGACCCCAAAAATAGAGGAGGACTGGAATTACCTAATTTTGAAATGTATTATTTAATTGTAAATTCTAATAGAATTTTAAGAATTGCCAATTATGATTTAAATAATACTAAGTGGACACCACTTTGGGTAGTTCTGAATTATAAATATATTCTAAAGTTAAATATCAATCCTAAAGCAATACTTTTTTTAGGTAAGGATACGTTGAAATTCTATGGGATTATTGAACACATCAAAACGAACATATTTTCTTTACATAACTTATTTCATTCATTAGATTTGGTTCAACATATGATGGTTTCTCAACCCTTTCATAAGAATCCTAATTTAAAATTGAATAATCAACTAATTGATCTCAACAAGTTTCCATTGATAGTTAATCTAACTTTGATTGATATATATAAACATCTTGACAGTTCGGCCAACCAAATAAGACAAGAACTTAATTTACCTAAAAAGTATCTGGTTATTCTGAGACAAATTAGAAAACTCATTATAAGCTATTTTAAAAGTTTTAAACCAGAAGAAGAGGCTATTAATAGATGCTCTTTTTTGTGGCAAACTCTCCAACAGGATCTTAAATATATCACAACAGCAAATCAATTAATTAAAGAATTTCAATTTCATGACAAAATTTTGTTATCAAACTACTGGGAAGAGAAAATTTTACTGACAGATAGAAGTAATATGTTAGAAGCAATTGACTTGACCATCAAATCTACTTCTCTTCAAAAATTAATATATACCCAGTTGATGATTTTGAACAATGCATATTATACATGCCTTACCCTGCATAAATTTAATCCCAAAAATTCACCAACTTGTCCATATTGTAAGAATCAACCAGCTGATCTTCTTCATATGTTCTGGAGCTGTAAATGTATTTTCTAACTTTGGAATTCCCTTAAGAGTCAACTTCAGAAGGTGGGTTACCAAAGTACAACGTTATCATGGAAATTTATGATTCTGCATATTCCCCCGAAAGAGATCCCTAAATCACAAATTATTATATATATTAATATTTTTCTATTAATGAAGCTTTATATAGCTTCAAATTGGTTAGACCCATCTTAAACTTCATGGCAGAACTTTAGAGTTCTAGCAACAAAACATATATTGGCTCATAGATTACTATTAAACCCACAAAATAAAAATGTTAATAATCCAAAAATTTGGGAACAGATTTTTAATATTATACTAGCATAGTATTTTCAACTTGGAAATATTAATAATTATTTATGTGTGTGGAGAGAATTTAGTAATCAACTGTCTATTACTTGCATTTACTCTTATGCTTTTTTATATTTAAATGTATTACATGGAAGCATTCTTGTAAATATTGTATATAGAGTGTGGTTATTAGTGATATTAGTTAATGTTTGATTTGTGAATATATGTTATTTTTGTTCTTACTTGTGTTTGAAAATAATATAACAATAAAGATTTATTATGGAAAAAAAAATATATGCAATATTGCAGTATTTAATATTGCACTATATTAAATCTCTTTATTTCCCATATCCATGTTTCTTCTTCAGGCGTCTGCTGCTCCTCCTGTTTCTCTTTACTTTGGGGACTCGTTTCATCATGCTGTAATGTAACCTGTGCTAGACTTTCTGCAGTAAATCCTTCAATTTGCAAGTATTCCATAACCTTATCTTCTGTTTTGTTTAACTTCTACTTTACTAATCTTCTTTTCTATGTTCCCTATTTGTGATCTTATTTTTTTTTATTGTGAATTTTTCCATATCTGAATGTCTTTGCCTCTATTTCTTTTCAAATATCTTTGGGGCTGCCTTGTTTGTATTGATTAATTTAGCTTTCTTCTTTGAAAAAATATATCGTTCCATATCAGATTTCTCTTTCTTTCCCATGTCCATATTTCTTTTTTATACCTTTCAAAATCCTGCAGATTTTGGTCTTTATATTTTCACACTTTCTCAGTCACTTATTTTTCCAAATGGCCCAAGTTTTTTTTTGGTCTGTATAATGTATTTCATAAATCTGTTGTATTAATGAACATAACTTTTTGTTTGAAGCTTCTGACAGTTTTTCTTGTGGAAGTGCTTTTCTTTCCTCTAATTTCTAATCTTCTTATATATTTTCTATCTCGAAATTTGGGGCTTCTTGCATAATAGTAACATTACATAATTTCTTTCTTATCCACAATAGTCACACTATTGTCTTTCTGGCTCTTTTTTGGCCTATCAGTTTTTATGAATTTTTGTGGAATTCTACTTCCTTCTACAATAGGAGGGGGGCATCCACCCCCTGGGCCTAACCTAGCCGCATTGTAGGAATGTTTCCATGTCTTGAGAGTTGTACACTGTCATTTTTTCAGTCCCAGCACCTGTGCACCTACCAGGACTGGGCACTGTTTTTTTCAGAGTCTTGCACACCCCACTATCTTTTTTCATTTTTTAACCTACTTCTGTCAATGTTATATGCTGTATAAAATACAGTCTATATATCATTGTCTACCATATTTACCATAAGGTGCTAAGGATGAGAAATCAGATCCTTGCCCTCAAAATATGATTGGTGTAACACCAATCCTACATCCTAAGCCTCTCCATTAATTCTTTTGCAGATACATTTGCTTTTGGCTTTCTCCCTGCCGTAATAACGTCAATCCCTTTGCCACACCATCCTTACTGGGATTAAAGGGCACATTATGACAATACTATGGAATAGTTGCTTTAAACAAACAAAATCTTTAAACATAATTGTTAATAAGTTCTTTGTTGGTATGAAACCCAAATCCACTGATACACACAAACACACATATAAATCCCGAGACACACACACACACACACACACTCACACACACACACACACACACACACACACACACACACACACACACACACACACACACACACATGCACACTCACGCACACACACACACACACACACACACACACACACACACACACACACACACACACACACACACACACACACACACACACACACACACACCAGACTGTCTGGTCTTGCAAGTACTACATTTATCTGATTAACAACTGAAGTTGAACCAGTTCATGTCACACACTTGTCTCCATTATAGATTATATTTCCTTGTAGTAAGCTAAGTTGCTTTCCACTTGGTTAGACCTGGGCCATTGTCTTGTCCCAGTATATGAAATAGTGTAACCCAAACCATCTCCTAACGTGGAAGATAAATGGTGGGGGGGGGGGTGGTACTACTAGTCTGTCACTACTCTTATTTTCCTCACTTTACTCCTTTCCTTTTTCCTATTATTTTAATTTGACCCCTCTCCTCCCGATCTTCTCTTCTTTTTTATCTTATGTACTGTACAGATATTCATCTACTGGTTTACACAAAATCTCATATGAATCCCCTTCTTTGCCAAATACTAACTTAGCCATTTCTGAAGAAATTAGCTGAGAGATGGGTTAGAATCAATAATACCTCAGACTGCTAAAATTGTATCACCACCCCCCCCCCCCCACACCACCACCGTGGATCTGGGTTCTGGACACACTATAATGTTTTACCAACACAGAAGCATAGCAAAGTTTTAATGTTAAACCTGTTTCCCCCTCCTCGGTATAAGCTGTGCTCCTTTTCTTAGCTGAACCGTCTTAGATGCTAATATATCCATGATCTATTGATGGCATTAAATATCCTCCAGGAAAACAGGCAACAGTCCTGATCCAATGTCTGCTTTGATCTCCGTGGTGAGCATGGATTCTAGTTCATTTTTTAAACATCCTTTGGACTGCCAATTTTTTTTGTGAACTCCACCAAAGCCTGTGCTTGAAGTGTAGAACTGTGTGCTGTCAAGCGCATCCTAGTTAACATGACAGCATTACCATCCAGACATTTGCATGCTAAGCATCTTAAAACTAAACCAGCAAAAGATCCTTATGCTGCTGTGGTAGGGAACCCAAATATTTCTCACATGCCTTGCATGCACAGTTGTAAGACTTTTGTGAGCTAAAATCCTTTGACTCAAAAATTAAATGATATGCACAAATTCTCTTATCACCAATTCTCCTGTGAGACTGTGTTTTAACATCAATCTGCTTCTGAAAAAAAATGTGCAACTGCAAATAGAAGGGAGTATAAGAAACCTCATTAACTTCACCTGGGAATTATTATGCAGAAAACGACAGAACAGTTCATTAACCTCTGCAATGCTGAACATCTCATATGGGCATGTACCCTGTATCACTTAGAGATACCATAATGTGTAGCACATGCTAGTGCCATCTTGACTGAATGAAACATGATCTACCAGCTAACTCTGAGTCCCATACTACTACTGCAACTCGAACTAGCATGAGTTTCATACAAGTAATGTCTTTAAAAATATCTGTCTGAGTTAATGAGCCTGTGAACCAATTCACCATTAGGTAGATCCCCCATACCTACTGGCACTGATATGTCTACCATAATCCAATCCCTGTGTATTAAGTAACTCTTCCTAGAGATCATGTCTGTTCCTGACATACCTCGAAGTTATAACTTTGTGTAGCTTATGCCATGTTCATTTCAGCACATTAACCATAAATCATGTGCATGTCTGAATCGGAGCTTCCAGTCTACAAGCAAAATCAAGGAAGTGCAGCAGAGACATTGCATCCTATGTTTTACCTTCATCACAGCTACCTTCACTTCCAAAGACTTTGGCTTTGCATAGGGCCACTTGAATGCTTGGGAAGGACATCAGTTTCCATTCGCATGAATGTTAATTCATTGGTTGGCCCTTCATAGTTGTTCACATTCAATGGCAGCTCCAACTCCTGACTCACTCATTTGAAGACTACACTGCCCTGCTTAATATTGCCCTTGTCATCAGTCAAGCAGCTACTATCTTTCTTGTTGAGTTAGCTGAGTCTCACAGTCAGTGCAAGATGGTGCTAAATTTTACAAACATGGTGAAGGACAGTGTACCACCTATCACCATATTCTAATACAAAAAATAGTTGTTATCCAACCACGTTCCCATCAGGTACAAACCCTGTTGATTGTTAACCAGCACTGGTTAACTGACACCTCTATATCAAGCTTATTCAGCCACTGGTACTGCACTACCAATATGATTCAAGTGTATCTTCCAAAGATGCATGTTGGACACTTGTCGACCCTATTAACAACATTACTCAGCAGTCTACCTTTGGATAATAGAAAATGTGAATAAATTACTTATTCTCTGTGTCTCTTTTTCAACATAAATCACAACAAGGAAATTTTAAACTACTAAGATGAGGGATGCTGAAATGGACCTACCATAAATAACTTCTCTTACCTCATAGTCCAGAAGTGTCTTTGCCACTCTCTCCTGTAACTGAAATTAACTTCACATTATTGCACTTCACCACAGACACCAGTGCTTCAACCTGCAAGGGAAACTCACAGTTACAACTTAATAGATGTATTTTTTTCTTATTTTAGCAATATCTAAGAAGCTCCATCATTACACAGAAGCTCCATCATTACACAGAAGCTCCATCATTACCCTCTATTTGACAACGGATGTTAAATCCCGAGACACACACACACACACACACACACACACACACACACACACACACACACACACACACACACACACACACACACACACACACGCGCACACACACACACACACACACACACACACACACACACACACACACACACACACACACACACACACACACACACACACACACACACACACACACACACACACACCAGACTGTCTGGTCTTGCAAGTACTACATTTATCTGATTAACAACTGAAGTTGAACCAGTTCATGTCACACACTTGTCTCCATTATAGATTATATTTCCTTGTAGTAAGCTAAGTTGCTTTCCACTTGGTTAGACCTGGGCCATTGTCTTGTCCCAGTATATGAAATAGTGTAACCCAAACCATCTCCTAACGTGGAAGATAAATGGTGGGGGGGGGGGTGGTACTACTAGTCTGTCACTACTCTTATTTTCCTCACTTTACTCCTTTCCTTTTTCCTATTATTTTAATTTGACCCCTCTCCTCCCGATCTTCTCTTCTTTTTATCTTATGTACTGTACAGATATTCATCTACTGGTTTACACAAAATCTCATATGAATCCCCTTCTTTGCCAAATACTAACTTAGCCATTTCTGAAGAAATTAGCTGAGAGATGGGTTAGAATCAATAATACCTCAGACTGCTAAAATTGTATCACCACCCCCCCCCCCCAACACCACCACCGTGGATCTGGGTTCTGGACACACTATAATGTTTTACCAACACAGAAGCATAGCAAAGTTTTAATGTTAAACCTGTTTCCGCGTCCTCGGTATAAGCTGTGCTCCTTTTCTTAGCTGAACCGTCTTAGATGCTAATATATCCATGATCTATTGATGGCATTAAATATCCTCCAGGAAAACAGGCAACAGTCCTGATCCAATGTCTGCTTTGATCTCCGTGGTGAGCATGGATTCTAGTTCATTTTTTAAACATCCTTTGGACTGCCAATTTTTTTTGTGAACTCCACCAAAGCCTGTGCTTGAAGTGTAGAACTGTGTGCTGTCAAGCGCATCCTAGTTAACATGACAGCATTACCATCCAGACATTTGCATGCTAAGCATCTTAAAACTAAACCAGCAAAAGATCCTTATGCTGCTGTGGTAGGGAACCCAAATATTTCTCACATGCCTTGCATGCACAGTTGTAAGACTTTTGTGAGCTAAAATCCTTTGACTCAAAAATTAAATGATATGCACAAATTCTCTTATCACCAATTCTCCTGTGAGACTGTGTTTTAACATCAATCTGCTTCTGAAAAAAAATGTGCAACTGCAAATAGAAGGGAGTATAAGAAACCTCATTAACTTCACCTGGGAAGTATTATGCAGAAAACGACAGAACAGTTCATTAACCTCTGCAATGCTGAACATCTCATATGGGCATGTACCCTGTATCACTTAGAGATACCATAATGTGTAGCACATGCTAGTGCCATCTTGACTGAATGAAACATGATCTACCAGCTAACTCTGAGTCCCATACTACTACTGCAACTCGAACTAGCATGAGTTTCATACAAGTAATGTCTTTAAAAATATCTGTCTGAGTTAATGAGCCTGTGAACCAATTCACCATTAGGTAGATCCCCATACCTACTGGCACTGATATGTCTACCATAATCCAATCCCTGTGTATTAAGTAACTCTTCCTAGAGATCATGTCTGTTCCTGACATACCTCGAAGTTATAACTTTGTGTAGCTTATGCCATGTTCATTTCAGCACATTAACCATAAATCATGTGCATGTCTGAATCGGAGCTTCCAGTCTACAAGCAAAATCAAGGAAGTGCAGCAGAGACATTGCATCCTATGTTTTACCTTCATCACAGCTACCTTCACTTCCAAAGACTTTGGCTTTGCATAGGGCCACTTGAATGCTTGGGAAGGACATCAGTTTCCATTCGCATGAATGTTAATTCATTGGTTGGCCCTTCATAGTTGTTCACATTCAATGGCAGCTCCAACTCCTGACTCACTCATTTGAAGACTACACTGCCCTGCTTAATATTGCCCTTGTCATCAGTCAAGCAGCTACTATCTTTCTTGTTGAGTTAGCTGAGTCTCACAGTCAGTGCAAGATGGTGCTAAATTTTACAAACATGGTGAAGGACAGTGTACCACCTATCACCATATTCTAATACAAAAAATAGTTGTTATCCAACTACGTTCCCATCAGGTACAAACCCTGTTGATTGTTAACCAGCACTGGTTAACTGACACCTCTATATCAAGCTTATTCAGCCACTGGTACTGCACTACCAATATGATTCAAGTGTATCTTCCAAAGATGCATGTTGGACACTTGTCGACCCTATTAACAACATTACTCAGCAGTCTACCTTTGGATAATAGAAAATGTGAATAAATTACTTATTCTCTGTGTCTCTTTTTCAACATAAATCACAACAAGGAAATTTTAAACTACTAAGATGAGGGATGCTGAAATGGACCTACCATAAATAACTTCTCTTACCTCATAGTCCAGAAGTGTCTTTGCCACTCTCTCCTGTAACTGAAATTAACTTCACATTATTGCACTTCACCACAGACACCAGTGCTTCAACCTGCAAGGGAAACTCACAGTTACAACTTAATAGATGTATTTTTTTCTTATTTTAGCAATATCTAAGAAGCTCCATCATTACACAGAAGCTCCATCATTACACAGAAGCTCCATCATTACCCTCTATTTGACAACGGATGTTAAATTCAAAGCCACTGTGACATATCACATGTGATGACCCATTTGGCTCTATAAAAGAACTCTCTGGCTGGACCCCTCATTTCACCTGTACACCCCTTCCTACCACCTTTTAGCTTCTCTAAAGGTGATGTATGGACTCCAAAATTACCTTTCTTTTTAAAACACCTGAAACCTAGGTGAGCCCTATCACAATGCAAACATACAAACTCTACCTACTGTTCTGACTGATTTTGCTTTCCCCCCCTTCAATGGCTAGTTGAGCCTTCACTACCATGACTCTGTAGCCAAATGGTGGAATCCCTAATGGCCCATATGAGAGACTAATCATTAAACATTTCTTGTCTATATCACTTGTGATAGAGT
The DNA here is from genome assembly GCF_019279795.1 of Protopterus annectens. Lineage (NCBI taxonomy): Eukaryota > Metazoa > Chordata > Ceratodontiformes > Protopteridae > Protopterus > Protopterus annectens. The sequence goes on along the minus strand of NC_056725.1, from coordinate 1,500,981,038 downwards.
TCCTAGGCCTCCTCATCTTCTGCACTTCCTTTATAATAAGGAAGTACTATAGCAGGGAGACTGTTTGCCAATTGTTCAGCGTTATTGACATTATATGTACAAAGCCACAGACCCAAATGTCCCATGTCCTCACTCTGAACCTAAATGGTATGTACTTGCATAACACCACTAGGGCTGCAGTTAGATGCTCACCTTCAGACATCTTGTTTGACAGCTTTCAGCACACATCCTAATCCAGTAAATGTAATATCTGAAAAAATAACCTCCTTCCAAGAATTTCTGTTATAGCACTAGATGCCCAAGAAGCAACAGGCTCCTTTGCACTTCCTTCCTCTGCCCTTGGTCTAAAGACCCCACGTTAGCTCTCAGGCTGTCTACAGCTCCTTGCCCCATGGAGTCAATAAATGAGACAGCTTCCTCATTTCCTTCCATGCAATAAACATTACCTGTTGATATGGCTGCTTACTGACATCCCCTGCTTCAGGATCCACTGGTCACAGACCAACTGAAAACTCCAGCCCTGCATTCAGTTGCTCTGCTATCAAACCTGGTTGGCTGGATTCTACTATTAACTGCCTGCTACCTCATCCTTTTCTAACAAAAAGCCTTCTGCGGTATGTCTCCATGCATCCTTCCGCAGCATCTCTCCATGCATCCTTCTGCAGTATCTCTTCATGCATCCTTCCGCAGCATCTCTCCATGCATCCTTCTGCAGAATCTCTCCATGCATCCTTCTGCAATATCTCTCCATGCATCCTTCTGCAGCATTTCTCCATGCATCCTTCTGCAGCATTTCTCCATGCATCCTTCTGCAGCATCTCTCCATGCATCCTCCTGCAGTATTTATCTATACTTATATTTATATGCTTATTTGACAAGCTGTAGACAGCACCCTGCAATGAAGTGAATCTTGTAGTCCTGTTCAAGTTGTGTCCTACCTACACACAGATTCTCCCTCCCTTGTCTGTATAAATTAATGCAGTTTAGCAAAAATGGCACTTCTTAACAGATTCATCAGTATAAAAGAAAAGGAAAAAACAATGAAATCAGCAAATGGGCACCACACACTTCATAAAACAAAATTGCAGAGAACACCGCAATAAGACATGTTTCTGTTAACGAGCAACTTCTTAAAAACATGCTTGGCAAACAGCTGAATGCATATAATATGTTCAGCTTGTCAGAAGGACATATATGCTTTGGAAATATTTAGATGATAACAACAGCAGAGGATATGACTGCAATGTTATTGCTTCTGTAAAAGAGTCTACAATCATAAATATAGCAGTCAGTCCATGTTAAGGTTAGCCATACCGTAGCCTGAAATACATCTACTGGTTTCCTGTTCTTGGAAGATATATAAGAATCTGTGGAAATGCAGATGACTGAGGCAAGGGCTTCTAACAAAAAGGCTCACAAGGCTGTTTTGAAGAGTTTTGAAAAATAAGAGCAATAATGCAGTGTACTAGGCCCAATTGGAAACAAACTGAGTACATGCATATCATCATACACAGAGACTATTAAAACATTTGTGTCTCAACATATGATTGCAGTGTACATCACAGGGTGGCTATTATGGTCCAACAGAGTAGTAGGACAGGTGCTGTAGATGTAATCACAAGATCAAAAACTATTACTCTATGCTAAAGAGAAAAGTGGTGCAACAATTACTTTTCCTGTGGTGTATATATCTGTCTCTGGTCACCAATTTCCAGTCAAGAAAAAAGAATAATGTTATATACAGCTACTGCGAATAGATAGTGAAGCTGATTGTGAATGCAGCAATATGTAAATCTGTGAACAACTGTGCCAACTAGTACAGAAAATGACTGTCAATAAACATTTACATTCAAAGTTTATAACAACAGACTGCAAACAAAACACAACAAAACAATGTTGTGTTTGCTCTGTCAAGGCCTTGTGCACATCAGTCAACACTTGATGAAAGAGGACAGGTTACAACAATAAAACAGAGTGTAGCACAACATACTTTAGAAAGCAACACAGATAAAGAGAGGAGACACCAGGACTTTTCCCTCCTCAAAATCTGAATGAATAAATACACTAGAAAAGTATTTTTTCATAATGATAATTATTACAGTGGAAAAATGCACAATTTTGGAATTTGGACCCAAATATAATCATATTCTAGTTGCTGTAATTTCCTTGTGTTTCACGCTGTCAAATCAGATAATGTAGAATATCTGTCAACACTTCAGGCTATCTTATCCTGAAAACAATATAAGAATATGCAATGGAGAGAGGTCCTCACAGAACTTGGTTCGCTGGTGTAGTTCTCAGGTTGAGTACCTTTTGTGTATTCTAACGTTGGTTCTGGATTAACATGGGTTTTCATTCCCACTTTCCACTCTCCTCTCACATCTAAAACCAGTTGATGAACTGCAAATCCTGTAATTTGTATGAAGGTCTGTACATATGCATGTGTGTGTTTCTGTGTGTGTGTGTGTGTGTGTGTGTGTGTGTGTGTGTGTGTGTGTGTGTGTGTGTATGTGTGTGTGAGAGGTACAGAGAGAGAGAAAGACAGACAGAGACAAGGAGAGAAGACTAACATCTGTAAATTTCCATGGAGAGAATGAAAATATGAGCAAGATATTCAGGGATAGTTAAAAGTGAAGGAAAGTCCTTTCTGGGAGATATAACCACAACAGTGCTTATAGTGTGCTTATGGTGTAAGTGACAATTGTTAGACACTTATGAAAATGCTGTTATGGTCAGGTCTCACACTAAAGAATAAAGTTCCAGGCTTATTTTATATTTTTCCCAATCTGGATCATAATCCTGGTGGTCCATGCATTACACACTCACACTCAGGCTTATATATATATATATATATATATATATATATATATATATATATATGTGTGTGTGTGTGTGTGTGTGTGTGTGTGTGTGTGTGTAGAGCTAGAGAGAGAGAGATGATAAACAGTACTAATATAATGATAAGCAGCACTAATATAATATGTTACATCATACCTAACATTTTTTGGGGATGTTTACATAAAACTGGAATGGTCAACTCTTTTTGCATTGATTTAAACGTGGTAGTGCTGCAGTAGCATTGTCGCCTCACAGTAAGACGCTGTCCGGTTCGATTCTCAGCTAGAGCGTCTTCTGCATGGAGACATGCATGAATGGGCGCACCTTCGTTGAAGGTTGTGCGTCAGGGCTGGTAACTCGGCACGTAAAAATCAACTACCAATCATTAGCGGACCGGAGTTCCGCTGTGGCGACCCCTAACCGGGAAAAGCCGAAAGACACAAACAAACAAGCAAAGAGTATTGTTTCAATATTCAACAGTTTAGCAGGACATTATGCAAATCAATAAAAAATCCAAATGATCTGTTAATAGGCAGAATCAGTGCAGTCACTTGATGAATATTAATAAGCACATGCACATTATCAGAATTTTCATTTAAAAAATATTAACAACTATGTCCACACATGATTTGATAAATTATGGAAAAAATACTGTTTGTATATTTACATGATTTCATTGCCTTTCAAACATGACACATGGACTGAAAACAAGTGCTGGGATGAGCAGATTCCCTTGTAATTAATGCACACCCCCTGTCTATACTGCACTGAGATTTTTGTTATTGTTAATGATGATGGATAATAAATGTACCACAGAGCAAATAAGAAACTCTATGGCAGATGAATTTTCCAAATGCAAACTACTAGGTTCATATCAATTGTCAAAAACTTCTTCAGCTACCTCAAGTAAAGGGATCAGTCCAGCAACAACCATTTGGGTAACACTGTGTTAAACGTTTCTGGGTATAAGGAAACGTATAATCACTGATATGGGTTGCTCCTTCTTGTTGAGTACCTTCCTAAATTCTAGTCCCCCAGTCCCAGCACTGTTCTGGTCCATTACTCTGCAGAGAGTTGCATTAACATTTTTCACAGAGCTAGCTCATCTAACTGTTAAAGCTCACTGCTGAGCATGGGATTCCTCAAAATATATATTCTGGTAAGTTACCGCCAACAGGATCTCACCTACATTATTTCCACAACATTTGAAAATGTTATTTTCTTACCAGAATGATGCTCATATTATTACACTGTCTGTGCTGTGTCTTCCAAATGCAGTAGCTCCCTCACAGGAAATTGTTCTCTTTTGTGTGGGTTGAATAATTACACAGATTTGGAGATTTTGCACTAGAAGTGATGTGGAGCTCATCAACTTATGACCACCCCCCTGCTGCTTCTTTTCATGATGAGTGAACAGTCTCTGTGAACTGTGGCATTTACATAATAAACTAATATGCTATTTATTCAGCTAAAGAGAGCCCCACGATAATCATCTTCTCAATGCAAGCAGCTGCAAGACCATCTGATGTAAGCACTGAATATATACATGTAGAAAAGCAAAAAAAAAACAGCTCTTTCTTGAATACAGACAAAACTGTGTGTGTGTGTGTGTGCATGTGTGTTAGTGTAAAAACAAAAATTGTAGGTGTGTGTCTGCATGCGAGCTGTAATCTGCACTGACTGACATTGCAAAAATCTATTAACCATAGCAGTAATTGATATCAAAGGAAAAGAATACTGATATTTGAATTTTATGATTTCACTATGAAACATTGATAAAAAGACCCCTAAATTTAAACTGCCTTAACAAAAACATATCTTAAAACAAAATTAAACACTTTACTCTTTTGGAAGTTGAACAAGCCTTGTGCTCCCCTCTGGGGATTTTCACTCATGCTGCCCTTACTAACTCACCATTTGTTACTTGCAGGGAAAGGAGGATGACCACAATCGTAACATAGTAAATATACACACTATGATCTCCCATTTCAAATACAATAACAGCAAATTGGACAATGAAATGAAAGACCAAGGAAATAGAATATGGGAGCTGATGATCATTGCATTAGTTGCTGTTGACCACATGCAGAGACTCTGAAATGTATGTGTCATTTCATGTTATCTCATCTTACTGCACTTGTATATCACATACTTCTTTAAACCATTTTTTTCACTAAGTAGATTTGTTTTTCTAATCATTTTTATGTCTGTATTAATATTCAACATCTTAAAACTTAATACTTTTTTGATTGATTGATCAATTGAGTGATATGACTGATGTTTTCTGAAAGTGGTATTATACTAATCACAACTGACTGATTTTAGCCATAAGCCAGAGGAAAATGTGAGCATATATTAAAAGTATGACAGAAATGGCAATGACTGATTTTACATGAATATAGACAGTAAATCAAATAGATATGAGTAATAAAAGAATGTCATGCAGGAATGATGAAACGTGTAAATATACAAAGTAAACTTATAACTGAATAGGATTTCAGCAGAACCATTTCATGTACATTGCTAACAAATAAATAAATTAAATGTATTAAATTAAAGCCTAGCATTCATCCCTGTATATCCATTAAGTCAAGCACTGAGAAAACTGGCAAGCAACATAACTAATGTCAGAGCTGCATATTCATGAGATAGCCATTTGCAGGCATACAGTTTCCCAAGTACTTAGCTAAAAATAAAAACACATCATTTCACAAAGTATTCTAAAAGCTATAATTTACTGAAATAAACCATTGAGGTTATATAACCCAATATGAATTTGAACTTCTTGAATTTTTGATTTAATCTTGATATTCATGCTTCTTTCAGTAAACAAACCTAGCAGGCATTGTCTATCAACCACATATACCAAGACACTAAATATAATTATACATTCAAAAATTATCTTAATTTCACTAAACATGTTTTCCTTTTTTCTAAGTCCCCCCACATTTACCAACCAAATGAACACTCTCTAATCAGAGTCAAACTAATTCATTCCCTTGGTGTGTGGATCTTATTCTCTTTCAGGTCCCTGGTGCATGAGCCATCAGAAGGGACATAACCCAGAAAACCTCAGCAAGTTTGGTGCTCTTACTGGCATCCCAGCCAGAAGAGCATTTTGTAGGGACTCCTATGTCCCTCCTACATTTCACTGCATGTTCCTGTGTGTGGGTCTGTCAAATGCTACTGTCAATGGCTTGGGTTGCTACGTCAACATCATCTGTACACATATGATTTCATGTGCTGGTCTGTCAAGGGCTACTATCGCTGGCTTGGGTGACTATGTGGACATCATCCGTACTTGTACAATTTCATGTCTGGGTTTGTCAAAGGTTACCATCACCAGCTTTGGTAGCTATGTGGACATCATCTGTACTCATATGATTTCATGAGTGGGTCTGCCAAGGTCTACTGTCACAAGCTTGACTGGTTACATGGACATCATCTATAGAAGTATGATTTCATGTGTGGGTTTGTCATGGGTTTTTGTCAGTGGCTTACATGGCTATGTGGACAGCATCTATACATGAGTTCCTCCTGATATGATTTCATTCATGCCCTCCAGCAGGGATTGTATATGAGACAGGCTGCTGTGGCAGGCTGGGACCTACCCCTCTTCAAAGAGGTTGGGCATATTCTTCCTCCCTTCCTGCAAATCAAGGTCCTGAAAGACTGATCAAACCTGGGTCATCGGGGTCATAGTGAGGACTTCAACCTACTACACCATTGGTGTAGCAATCATAATTTAACAAAGGAATGGCTTTTGTTTGGTGAGATGAATTGCTTTGTTTTATTTGGATATTCTGAAACTAGCAGATATCAATTTTTCTTTGGTATTGTGTATTCAACTAAGGAAAAGAAAACTTTTTTTACCTCATTGTGACTATTTCATTGTCTGTGTCCTGTTGGTCAGTATTTATTATTATGTAACCAGTTTTGCCAATCACAGCATGAACTTAACGTGTGTTGATGTTTCACATCTTAACACACATTTTTCTAACCCTCTCATTGTTTTTGTGTTAGTAAGAATGCTGTAATCCAGTGTTTTCTGCTGTTTGTCACATACTTCCTTATGGACGATCGTGTTTTACTGGATTTTTATTAATTCTGCTCTAAGATAGGAGAAAATAATAAAGGGCTAAAATTCAATACATTTTCTTGTTGTGTGCTTTGGTTGTGAAATACCATACCCAAAGTTTAGATTTTTCACATTAATCTTGATCATTGAAAACTACACCATCTATGATGCTTATTTAGCTGATTTAACTTGTATCCATCCCATCTAGTCTTTCCATACGAACTGCAAAATGCGTCTGTCTTAAAGTGGGTAAAGTACTAATAAATGCAGCTGATTCAGACTGAACTGATGTGCACCACGGTAGTTAAGCACCAATTAACCCAAGTACTATGGGCGGAAGGTAAAGCATACATTTTATTGCACTCTAAAAGCATGATGCAGCAATGCTTTGGCTAACTTAATGTATTCATTAAAATAAATTTATGAAAGAAGGTGATAAGTGTATCAACAGAACACAATGATACTGTTAGAATGATGATATAACTACTTTGTACAAGCTTGAGATAACATCTAAAATAATGTTTGCAATTCTGTGGTGCTAGTGACTGCAAAAACATATTAGGACAGAATATATTTATAGGAGGGTTGTCCATAAGATATAGGAATGGGACCAGAAGTATTATAAAACATGCCCTGGAATTCACGAAGCTCCATGCAAGAATAAGACTATTCTTGCACTGAGTGGTTCATGTCCACTTAGAATAGCAGCACACCTTGCATATGCATGAAGGCACTCTGCTGTTTAATCTAAATGGACATGGACCATGAACGAGCGCAGGGTGTGTGTGTCAGCAGTACCTGCACATGTAACATACCCCCTTTGCTCAGAAAGTGCCATATGGCACTTTGTGACACAGACAAATGTCAATTTACATAATATTAGAGCGTGGCTCTAATATTATATACTAAACTAGTGTCCGCAGACACTGAAATGTAAGTAGCTAATATTTCAGTGTCCATGGACACTGAAATAAAAAGAAAAGAAAACAGAAACACACCTAGACGGCAGCAGCCTTCAACTGCACACCCCCGCATGTATGCATTTTTGCCCTACATGCATTGAAGCAGTAGGGCAAGAGGAAAGCAATACAAATACAAAAATGTATTTTTTTCATTAAATAAATCTGAAATTTAACCGGTGCGCAGCTTGTTTGCATGGTGCCCCGCTATGCTTAGTCTGGCTGAAATCCTGAAAACGATAGACAAGTGCTACTGTGATAGATCATGTCATCAAGCTGCTGCAGCATAGTGGTACCACCATGGTTTAGCATGTAGAACATGCTCGGTTCAAATCCCCCCTCTATCAATTTATTTAATAAACTTTTAAGGAATTTGAATGATAGATGTCAATCATGTGGCTCGCGTATAGCACAGTAGGGGTCAGAATATGTAAAATATAAATGTAAAAAATACTTTATAAATGTAATGAAAAAAATTAGATTTAAGCAATGCTTTGCTAGTGTAAGCATTGCATACCAGCTTTCAGCTGTGCTTATCTGGTTTAAGCATTGCTATGCAGATTTGCATGGAGTTAAGCATAGTTCAGCATTTTAAAACCAGCCATTCATGACAAAGTATGGGAAAACTGCCCTATTTAAACCGCACAGGTGGGAATATAGCCATAACCATTTGGGATTGGTCACAGCAGGACCAAAAGGTCTGGCGTAGGTGAAGGTGTTCGCTTCTGAGTGCAACATTGGCCCCAATCCAGGAGTCCAGGGTCATGGTTGGGATCCTAGTAAAAAAACATGATGCCAGGCTACTGCTGCAGGGCCAGTACCTGGGCTCCCAGTACAAAGAGGAGGCCTGGGACAAGCTTGCTCCCGATCTCACCGGTGCCACTGGCATACCCCAGACTGGTGAGCAGGTATGTCACCACCATAACAATCTGAAATGAATGAGGGGTGCACTCTTGGACCAGTGGATCTAAGAAGCCCGAGTGCAGGATGTCCCACATGTCTGTAAGTATGCAGTCTTACGTATCTCTAACTAAGTATGGAAAAAGTTCAACTTGTGACTGTGCAGGTGTGATTAATGTGTCATGTCTCCCCATACAGCTGCTAAGGAGAGGTCCCAGAATGTTGAGGCTCATGTCTAGCAAATGGCCCGGCTGCATCGGCATTATGGTGAGTACAGAATACCTCATAACATTAGCAGTAAGAAATCAAAAATAAATAGTAATGGTAGTACTGCCTGTATATATAATTGTGCTGTAAAAGTCAGGAATAAATGCCTGTGTCAGTCTGCCAGCTTTACAATGGAGTATTTCCAGCTGCTGTGTAATACAGATGTCAGTTGCAAACAAGGTACAATATGCAGGAGAGGAATATTAGAATATGCATGAGTGTGTCTGAGTGAACCTGCCAAGAAAGTGCCATGTCAGGGTTACTGTAACACTTAGAAATGAAAAGCATTCCCTTGTGCAGATCATGTAGGAATAGTAATTATGGATTTCTGAGTTGTACACAGATATGTATGTCAAAACTAATAAAGGTGATCCCAAACACTTGTGTGTGTCATCTCACTTGTACCTGAAAAATAGAAATGTGTATGTCCTGCAGAATGCATTAACTGAGGTGAACTGATTTAGCACTGCTTGTCTGCATACTTTAATATGGGCTTGTCAAATAACCGAAAAAAGCAACAGTACGTATTTCCATCAGAATGTGTTTTACTTGTGTGTCTGCCAGCATTGTCCTGTGTTATTCTTTCAATTTCAGCTGTATGTAGCTGTGAATGTACTGAAAAATGTATAAGGCTAACAGGTGCAAACTTAAAACCTACACTGTGTATTCAGGAATCTAAATTGCAGTATGTAGTTGTAACAGTCAAATGTGCAATCCAGCTAATGTGCACATGTTTCTCAAACAGTGACACCAATGTCTGTTGTGTATGCATAATTTGTACTGAAAATGGGAAACAAATAATGCAACATGTGATAAGAAAAGTACTGTGCACAAAAATATGTACTAAATATAAATGTCACAAGTAACACACACAACACCACCCCCATAGCTCAGTCTGATATGGACTAGGCCTGTAGTTCAATTTTGCACACACATCACAGTGTGAATCCAGGGACCCCCACTAACATGTCAATCTGGTTCTGCAGTTGTAAACTGCAATCTGAATAGAAAAAGTAATGTACTGCAACACATATATTTTCCACACAGGGCACACAGGTAAAGAAATCTGAATAGAAATACTAGTATGATGTGTATATAACTAGGAAAGGTGTACAATTGCTGTGTTGATCAGCCCCAGTCTTACAAATAGATGCAAGCTAGACATCCACACTCTGCAGTCTGGCCCAGACAAGCCTCTCAAGTGTCATGCTGTCACTGATAGTTTCCCCAGTTGCCAAAAAACCCGCACACAGTGAATGTCACAGTGGATGCATGTCAAAGGCACAACACACAGTCCAGGGCCTGCAACTAATATGTAAATCTGAAATATGTGCAGAAACAGCAATGTAATGTGCACACAGTTCATCTGCACAGGGCCCACAGGTAATGAAATTGGTATAGAAACAGGTATGATGTGAATAACTGAAATAAGGATACAATTGCTTTGTTGATATATACAAGTGTTGGTGTGCTGTAGCAGCCCCATGGCCTAGGTAGAGTGTAAGTGTGGTCAGAATGTAGAGTAGTGAATAGTAGTGTACTAACAAATACACTTGATAGCAGTTGTCAATTGAATCTGTTTCCTTCCCCCACCACTCAACTGATCAAATCATCACACTGAAACCTAAACAAACCTCTAATGTTGGGACCATTGTTCCATTTGGTTTATCATTGTTTAAATTGTGTGCATACTAATATTCCCTGTTGAATAATCATTGTTATTGCCTGCCTGACATACCACTAACTGGCATGCTGCTGCAACTCTGAATGCCATTTCATATATGCACGGGTTCTGTTTGCTATAGCACTGTTATAATTGCACTGTTTTCGGTAGATGGGAATATCCATGCATGATATTTTGACTAATGTTGTAATGAGTTGTGTATGACTAACCGATATTCATTGTTAATTTCTACACCATAGCACATATGGGAAGGCAGATCCCAGTGGATCCATCTCTCCCACCCCACCTGGCCGAGGCACCAAGTCCCAGCACATCTTGTACCGAACTTAGACATCCCTCATTTGCTGGTCTATCACCACCCTCAGTTGTAACCGCTTCAGGGGATAGGGTTCCCACACCCCTGCAAGTGGGCATGGTGAGGATGCTGTCACCCAAACGAGGTCTGTGGCATAGTGCGCAGTGTCCTACAGATGGAGCTGGATGACCGCCTGTGCCAGGTGGAGGGCAGGCTGGTGCAGCTACAGGGACGGGTGGCTCCTCCTGCCCAGCTCCCAGTACAGCCACCTTTGGGGCCATGAAGGAGTAGTGGTGACTGCCATTGGGTGGGGACATCAGTGCCACTATTACCATCTGGGGGGCTCATGAGCCTCCAATTTCCAACCACCCTCCCTGTCAAGGTGTTTACCCTCCATTTGTCATACACCAGCCCTGTCTGCTGTCTTGTCTGTCTGCAAATACAACCTCTCCTACCAAACCTCCCTCACCAGACTTACCTATTATCCTTCCTTAACATCCCACCCTCACCTTAAAAAAAAAGGGGCATCTGTCCAAAAAAAAAAAAAAATCACGTCTCATACATAGCTCTGCATTTCGCCCAGAGACATGTACCCATCACACAATCTAACCCTACCAATCATCTGTATTGTATGATGCCGACACACCTCCCTGTAGGGTGTGAGGCTCCAAATTCTAAATTGCCCACATTGAAAGCAGCTGTTGCTGCCAAAGAAATGCAGAGCTATGGTCCTTTCCAACACCCGCCCAGCACATCCCTACCTGTTTCTCCTCTTGTTTGTCCCCCTGCTTGCCAAACTTTCACCACTTTCCTATCTCCCTTTTTTCTTTAATTTATTTGAAATTAGCATGGGTTTAAGCTGCCATAAGTGGGCGTAAGTGATACTGAGCTCACGTAAGGATCGCTTAGCTCCACACAAATCCACGCAAACCCACTTACAACTGCTTTAAACTGCCTTAATCACTCTGTCTCCAACAGCCCCTGTTCTGCCTAGCAACAAAATAATTGACTCTCGCAAGTTGCAAACCCAGGACCCTGCACACTATAGCTAAAGTGATTTACCAATAAGCCATTTGAGATGTAAACAAATTTAATGTTTTCTCAAACATATCATGCAGCACAGTCATTCAACAGTAGGAAAAATGTATTTACATATGTAGATGTATGTATGTATGCATGTGTGTGTGTGTGTGTGTGTGTGTGTGTGTGTGTGTGTGTGTGTGTGTGTGTGTGTGTGTGTATGTGTGTGTATATGTGTGTGTGTGTGTGTGTGTATGTGTGTGTGTGTGTGTGTGTGTGTGTGTGTGTGTGTATATATATATATATATATATATATATATATATATATATATATATACATATATATATATATATATATATATATATATATATATATATATATATATATATATATATATATATATATATATATATATATATACACACACACACACACATATAAATGTGTATTGTGTTTGCACATTGGATCCGCACTCTGAACCACTCACTGCAAAACATCTGACCAAAGGCAATGTGAATGGGGGTGAAGGAGCCCAAAATAAGTACCTCTTGTAATTATTGACATCATCCCCTCCTCCACAGCTGAACAGATCTGCCTAGCAACATAATAACCAACACTTGCAAGTCTGACACCCAGGACCCTGAACAATATAGCCACAACAAGTTAACAGTAAGCCAGCTCAGCTGTAAGATGTCAGTATGATATCACTAACATATGCAGAACAGTCTGACTACCATAGGGAATGTACAATGTGGAAGTAGTAAACATTCCAATGATACATACACACACACACACACACACACACACATATATATATATATATATATATATAGGATCTATATTAACGCAAACATTTAGAATAATGAATACAACTCCGTTGACACATAAATGTCAATCTACAAATCAAGCAAACTACCAAACCATCGAAAATGAAGACATCAAATGCATTACATCATCAAAAGCACCATTCAGGTAAGTCAAACCCAACTAAATAAAACTATATTAACACACTTTTTGCAGGGGGACAAGCCCCCCTGCCCCACATGCCCCCTACTTAAATATACTAACAATGAAACTGCACTACAGTGGGGAAAAGGATATATTTCCTCATCCCTGCAATCATGCTGCTGGCCAACAAATACGTTCAATGTCTTCAGGTTCGATGGTTTTGTAGTTCACTGAATTTGTAGATAAATGTTTATGTGTCAACAGAGTTGTATTCACTATTCTAAACGTTCGAGTTAATAATATAGACCCTAGATATATATATATATATATATATATATATATATATATATATATATATATATATATGTATATATATATATATATATATATACACACACACACACACACACACACACACACACACACACATACACATATAAATATATTACTACTTATAGATATGTATAAGAAGAGTATATATAGAGGGTGCACAGCATATTGAACAGCCAGTATTCCTACATTTGCCATCTTTTAAAATGTCCAGTGTTTGATTCTTTCATACATAAGACAATTATTGCATGAAACATATACC
>NC_056725.1:1500949956-1500962456 GCF_019279795.1 Protopterus annectens | reverse complement strand
CACAAGTGGTGTCCCACAGGGCTCAGTCCTGGGACCACTCTTGTTCGGCATCTACTTTTCTGAAGTGCAAGCAAACACAGGAGGGTTATGGCTGACAAAGTTTGCAGATGACTGCAAACTGGGCGCCATAGTCGAAAACACATCTGACACAGATATCCTTCAGAAGGGCCTCACAGAAACGGATAACTGGTGCCAGAGCCATGGCCTAAAGTTAAACGCCAAGAAATGCATAGTCATACCCTTCAGGAAAAACAAGGTTACCCCTAGCTACCATATAGGTGGCAATCCACTGAGTACAGAAGAAGTCATCAGGGATCTGGGGACCCAGGTTGACAGTAACCTTTCGTTTGACACTCATGTTGCCAAAGTAGTTAGGAAAACCTTCTACATTGCCCACCTGATCATAAAGGGATTCACATCTAGATCTAGGGAGGTCATCGTCCCCCTGTACTCAACACTCATTAGACAAATGATTGAGTACAATGCCCCATTCGGAATGTATCTGACCCGACACCTGCAGCAGCTGGAAAGGCCCCAAAAGTTCCTCACCAAAAGGATAAAGGGTCTCAAAAATATGTCTTATGCTGCCCGACTGAAAGAACTCCAACTCTATTCAGTCGCATACCGCTTGCTCAGAGGTGACCTGTGCCTGACATATAAGGCCATGTCAAACCCAGATTTGATGAATATGCTTCACCTCAAAAAATTTAGATCCCTCAGAACCACAAGGGCGGGAGACTTAAACCTTGACATGGTTATTAACAGAACGTGCTGGAGGGACAGATTCATCACTCAGATGAAATCCCGGTACATGTGAAGCAGAGCACCTCGCTGGCCTTGTTCAAGAGGAATCTTGACCAATGGATGGGAGATCGCAGATATACCCCAGGGATTACTTCAGTGTCACTGCTTGACAGAGGCACAGCAAAATAATAGGCATAGTTTTCTTCAAACTAAAGGGGTGGCAAAAGCCACATAACTATGGGCTAGGCTTATAAATGCCCTTGGGCAGATAGCCTAGTATGAACCTATGAACCTATAACATAATGGTGGGACAAATGGCCTACAGTAGGAACATGTCTGAAACATTACCCTTATACAGTAGCTACAACAGTGTATATATACCACTATTACAATGGCAACTGTTACAGAGCTACACAACGGCATATCACAATACCGCATTCCACAACCCTTACAGCCTGTAATGTGTCCCTAACATGAGCAATGAATGTGTAATATGGAATCATATGTTAGGACAGCAAATATGAGGAATACATACCTTAACAAACACTGGAAGCATATGTGTGCACACACTCTAAATAACATATTGTGGAGGCAGCTTTTGAGGTACTGACAGCATTCACTCTTCATGAGTATGCACATTCTATCAAGTACAGGTCCTCAATGCCACACCAAGAAATGGTCTGCTGTCCAAGACTTATGTCTATGACATTTGTCGACTCACCTGAAACAGAGGCAGCCGTGCCTTGCACACATCTTAAAAACCATGGAATGGATCCCATATCTAACAGGTAACACTCAGGAGTGGGAGATGTAGCCTTACCTCACCATTGCATATACCATTGTAAACAGTGCACACAGTCGTGTATGTGATGAGAAAGTATGGGACAACATTAATGTAGAAAATAAACAGATGGCCATCTGAGACAGATGATGACACATGTTGCAAACTGGTCATGGAGGCTGCCTAGAAACATGCCGCAACACTTAGGGAGTTGCAGGAATGTCTAGAAAGTACTGGCTGTGCAGTACCTGTGTCGGCAATCACCTGGGCAATGCATAAGTGTAGCCTCTGGGTTAGGATAATCAGATGGGAAATGTGCTCCACAGGAAACATCATCCAGGGCTCTCTACAGATAGCATATGCATAACATCAAAAGTCCCCCAAAGGCATGTGTTGCAATGTGTAATTGTGTACCAAGACCAAGTTCAAAACCTACAGACAGTATTAATAAAGATACATGTGCTACACAAGCAACACCTCACTCCACCTCAGGCCCACCATCTCCATCTGTACCTTGCTGGTGCCAGTGTACACCTGTATGTTTGCCATTCATTAGCAGGTACTAGGCCGGTACACATGGTGTTCTGAATTTGAGATACTGCAAAATGACACTCATGTGTGGCCCATAGTTGTCAAGCATCTGTAAAAAGGCTGAGGATAGGGAGGGGTGTCATTCTGAAACACAACAATGAACTGAAGCAGACATCCAAAGCTCGCTAAGAATGGCTGTATCTGCACACAGTCAAGATCATGAATTTTGGTAGACATAACACTGCCTCCGCAGCAATAGTGGAGGCACTGTGTGATCTCCAAGGGCTGTGCACATGAGTTGACCTTGCATTCTGGCAGAGTTGTAGGACATTTGCAGGGCAGACAATATGGGTGTGTGCACTCCTCATAGCAGCAGTAAGCTTTGAAGGCTGTCAGTGTAATTGTATTTTATTGCTCATACATGCACCGCTGATGATGAGATCTGCAAATCAGATATAGGGCATTCACTATTGACATCTGTCCTCATATCATCCCAGGTATGTGGTGGACAAACACATAGGGGCTGTGAGCAGCACAGCAAACATAACTGACATACATATACACATTCGGCAATGGTGAGTATACCTGTGAGGTATGGTGCACAGTACATGCCAGGGTGCTGAGCAGGTGCACAGCAATACTGTGTACATGGGTGCAGTGTGTTCCAGAGGAAGGGGCATCACCTACTAACACAACTCATGCATCACAGAGATGTATAATGCTGGTTACAGGGATTGAGTATAGCTGTAGTGCTTGCTGTTCAGTGCCATATTTCATGTATGTTGACAGTTGGTTAATGAGAGGTCTGTGTGTAATACCTTTCTGTAACCTCACCTGTAAGTAAGTGTGTGTGTGAGCGTGTGTGTGTGTGTGTGTGTGTGTGTGTGTGTGTGTGTGTGTGTGTGTGTGTGTGTGTGTGTGTGTGTGTGTGTGTGTGTGTGTGTGTGTGTGTGTGTGTGTGTGTGGTGAGTGTGTGTACAGTTAAGGAATGACGTACAGGTCTTAAAGTGTGTTTTTTGTTTCCCCCTCACTGGTGGCGAGGTCGGACAGGGTCCCTCCTGCAGGCAAACTGATGTTAGTCTCCATACAGACTCTGACAATGATGATAGGTATGGTGAAGCACAGGCAGGGTTGTCAGGGGCAAAAGCTGTGCCATCAGTTGACATCCCACTGTTATCTACCCCATCCCTGCATACAGTCACATTGCCTAATCATACCGCATCACCAGTGGCCATAGATGAGGGACAGTTGGCCGGTAGTGGCATGGGACAGGACAGTGTGGTGACTATGGCAAGTGTGTCTGGACACAGCAGCCATAGCTGGATGACCGGTGAGATACCACACAAGCAGATGTACAGGGGTGTTCATAGGAGGTTTGTTGGTCATCATGCCCCTGGCAGAAGTGCCACAGCAGGTGCTACCAGATAATTGTTTCAGGCCGTCATGGATGCGTGGGCACATATGGAACGTTATACCAGACAGGGTCTGAGACTCCAGAGGGCTACTCATTCTGCTGTTATTGACAACATCTGTGACCTTGCAGGTGCCCACCATTATTTTGCAGACGTCCTCGATAGACTGTTGGGTGAGATGTTGGGAATCATCGAACCTGCAATGTCTGTGCTTGAGCATATAGTGGGAGTAGTGCAACAGCCACGTGGACGTAGGTCAGCAACACCAACAGGTGGAGGTCGACGTGGACGTGCAACAAGTCAGAGCCACTCCCGTAGTTGTAGTACCATCCCCAGCACTGCAGGACGTGCTGTCCACACCACAGCATAGCAGGCCAGAGACAGTGAACTGCACAACCTGCCAAGTACGGTGTGCAGCTGTCATCAACCCCCCATATAGAGCAGCCACATGATAGAACTGTGTGCATTCATACATACACATATCACCAATACAGCTAGGGCTACCCCATACCTACACACACCATATCTGCACAGCCCAATTAATAATCAATAATGAAACCCCCTAACACACATGCATGATGTCAAACCAAACGGCTCAGACTAGATCTCTGGCAAACCCACAACACACCCTGTGCATATGATGATACCTGTCCAACATCCCTATCATCCATAACATCGATGCAGGGACAGGCTAATATGGTTCTGATTCACTGGGTGAATGTACTAAGGTGTACCAATGTAATGCTGTGTAACATGATTTCAGCCCTAAAGTTTAATACTTAACAGTGTAAGAAACTTCTCTGTGTGGAAGATTTTCAGTCCATATATTTCTAGTTAATCACTGTATATTAATCAGATCAGACAATAGTAGTAGAAGTAGCGAACTTAAACTTGTCAAGTCAAAAAGTAATAATAGAAAATATATAATTCTACAGCATTACTAAGTATTCAAAAGTAATCCAAGCAAGGCAGGCCATCTGTTTCCAGTCGAAAATCCTTTATTAAGTACACAGACAAGCGATCGAAGTAAAACAAAAATAGAGTAATAATTTCCTCACAAGCTTTCTAAACATACATATACTTTTTATCAGGCATGGGAGTGGTTTATTGTGCTGTAAAACAAAATGTTATTGGTACACATGTTAAATTCACATCCCTTCCCCCATCAGTGTGACATTCGAGCTGGTCCTGCCCTACCTAGTAGCTGTCATAATAATATATAGCCCTAATGTACTTTAATGGTACATCTTATTTTACCAAATTATTAAGTAGATTATTAAGTCTGTGATTTTATCCAAGGCAATATACTACATGGCTGGAAATATATCAACCTTAGTTCATTTTGCGATCAAAAATTATATATAAATATATACATATACATTTTGCATGTAAAAGTCATTTTCTATTTTCATAACCTATTGTTAACAAAGATCGCTTTCGTCCTTCTAGACTTCTTCAGGTCTGTGTACAAGAACCCTAAAAACCTATATAATTGTATAATTAGTATTGTTATTACCATCATTTTGAATAAAGTGGAAAAAAGATAAAATGCACGTATGATGATGGAAACAAAATATACACTTAAATTTCAAATGATTTAAAATGGTATTTAAAACCAATTTATAGAAACAAAATAATAAAATAAAATACAATTAGGCATGTAAACTATGTGGCAATTTTCTAAGTTCCAGTGCTCTTTTAATTGAACAGTAGTAGTTTAGTCCAGGCTTTCTAAAAGAGTTCAGCTTTAATTGCCACATGAGTTCATGTTTCTCCAGAATATTCGGGATGTCTCCTTCAAGATCACCCATGTCTATGCAATCCAGGATCTGGAACTTAAAACCTGTGTGTCTTTTATGAAGAGAAAGGTGTTTGGCTAGTGCATTATTTTTACATCCAGAGCGAATTTCTGACAGACGACATGAAATCCTTCGCTTGAGTTTATTTACAGTCTTGTCCACATAGAATGCATCACATTCATTGCACTGTGCCCTGTAAATTACTTTTTTAGTGTTACAGTCACCCCCTGCACTGGTTTTAATGATCTTATTTAAATAAGGGCAATAAAAACTATCATCTTAAATGTACAATTAGTTTTACATCTTTTAGTGCTTTTCTCACATGGTCTGTGTTTAAATTCAACAAAACTTCTAATATTCCTGGCCTTCCTATAAACAAATGATGGGGCTTCACCTAAGATGTTAATCAGAAAAGGGTTTCCTGTGACAATGTCCCAGTTTTCTTCAATATTATTTTTGATACTGTGATAATCCATAGTGTATGTCAGGATGCAGCTATTTTTGCATTTGTTATTCTCTGTGGAATTACTTAACATTTTTCTACTGGGGAGGTTGAGTGAAGGTGCTTCAGTCCTTTTCAGTTCTATAATGGGTTCCAGGATGTTTTTTAACATCTGACTTTCATAGCCTCTCACTAGAAAATCATTCTCTAAGTTGCTCAGGTTTCTCAAAAATGGTTCCATCTCTGTGGTAATTCGAGCTAGTCTATAGCCTTGGGATTTCACTACATTATACTTGGTGTCTGTAGGATGTAGACTTTTACTGTGGAGTAATAAGTTAACCCTCGTTGGTTTTCTGAATAGATCAATGGTGATTCTGTTATTGTTGGTGTCCTTGGAAATCTGCATATCTAAGAAAGTGGTTGAAGTACAGCTATGGGAAGATGTAAACTTCAGGAAGGGGGTTGTTTGATTGAGGTAAGTGATAAAATCTCCAAACTGCAAGGTGTCACCTTCCCACACAACAAAGACATTGTCAATAAAACGTAAATAGCATGTGATATGCTGCATGTAATCTGTGTTGTTTAACACAAAGTCCTCCTCCCATTTGCCTAGGGCTATGTTAGCTATGCTGGGAGCCATGGCAGCCCCCATTGCTATACCAGTTTTTTGTCTGTAGTGTTTGCCATTGAAAGTAAAGAAATTGAAGTCCAGTACAAGATTAATGAGCTTGCTTAACTTTTGCAGTTGCACCTGTGTACCCTGATTATGTTTATGTTTAAATAATTATAAATATTTTCAGTGATAAAAACTTTGAAAAAACGAGCTCCAGAACACCAAAATAAGCCAGTCGAGTATTTTTTTTAGCGCTTTCAATCACTTTAATACGTGACCTTCTTCAGAAACATTATTACTCTGTACAATGACTTCTTTTAAATAATCCAAAAGGAAATGACGTTTGTTAATTACAAAATTTTCAGTGATAAGTTTTTCTTCCCATAATGTGGTGAGATTAGTGTTCCATAAAACATATGCTCTTTTTATGTCATCCATGGTAAATAACTCGTAAAATCTGTTATCCTGCAGCATGTTCTCTATCTTTTGGTTTTAGCTAGTGGTATCAGTCAGAAGTATATCTCCTCCCTTGTTGGCCTTCATTACACGCCTGGATTTATCATTGCCTAGCTCAAGCAATGCTTTTCTTTCTCCCTGTGTTAAGTTATAAAGTTTTTTCTTAAGAGGTTTTTTAAGCAGTCCTTATTTTCAGTAGGTACTACAATAACAGGTGCTCCACTTATCTGGAACCACTATGTTAAAGCACTGACTGAAGAGGAGAAAAGTGTGTTGTCCAAAGGACTTACTTTTGTACCAAGTTGCAGGAGTGAGGTTGCTCACGTACTGATAGACCTTAAAATGTTTGTGAGGCAGCTCAACTTAAGGGTACAGTTTCATGGCAAAAGTAATGACACTGAAAATAAGCCTATTGATGAAACTATAAAAAGGCCTAGCAACTATTGTCCACCACTACATCAAACACTAGCTGCTTTCAAAGTGAAATGTGAGATGGATATCAGGAAACTGCTTAAAAAACCTCCTAAGAAAAAACTTTATAACTTAACACAGGGAGAAAGAAAAGCATTGCTTGAGCTAGGCAATGATAAATCTAGGCGTGTAATGAAGGCCGACAAGGGAGGAGGTATACTTGTGACTGATACCACTAGCTACAACCAAAAGATAGAGAACATGCTGCAGGATAACAGATTTTATGAGTTATTTACCATGGATGACATAAAAAGAGCATATGTTTTATGGAACACTAATCTCACCACATTATGGGAAGAAAAACTTATCACTGAAAATCTTTATAATTATTTATGGAGCCCATGCCCACATTTACCTTACTTTTTTGGAATACCAAAGCCACACAAGAACAGAGAAGACCCACCTTATAGACCGGTGGTAGCAAGTGGAGTTTCCCTTACTGAAGCCACAGCCATTTACCTTGATTACTTGCTGAAACCTCTAGCAGAAAAGAATAAGTCATACATACGAGATTCAATGGATTTTTTGAAGAAAATAAAATACATTACAGTGGAAGCTGGCAGTGTTTTGGTAACTATTGATGTAGAATCCTTGTACACAGTGCTCCCTCACAATTGCTGTATAACAGCAGCTATGGAGTCTTTTAAGAAACATAATCAGGGTACACAAGCGCAACTGCAAAAGTTAAGCAAGCTCATTAATCTTGTACTGGACTTCAATTTCTTTACTTTCAGTGGCAAACACTACAAACAAAAAAATGGTATAACAATGGGGGCTGCCATGGCTCCCAGCATAGCTAACATAGCCCTGGGCAAATGGGAGGAAGACTTTGCATTAAACAACACATATTACATGCAGCATATCACATGCTATTTACATTTTATTGACGATGTCTTTATTGTGTGGGAAGGTGACACCTTGCAACTTGGAGATTTTATCACTTACCTCAATCAAACAATCCCCTTCCTGAAGTTTACATCTTCCCATAGCTGTACTTCAACCACTTTCTTAGATATGCAGATTTCCAAGGACACCAACAATAACAGAATCACCACTGATCTATTCAGAAAACCAACGAGGGTTAACTTATTATTCCACAGTAAAAGTCTACATCCTACAAAAAACAAGCATAATGTAGTGAAATCCCAAGGCTATAGATTAGCTCAAATTACCACAGAGATGGAACCATTTTTGAGAAACCTGAACAACTTAGAGAATGATTTTCTAGTGAGAGGCTATGAAAGTCAGATGTTAAAAAACATCCTGGAACCCATTATAGAACTGAAAAGGACTGAAGCACCTTCACTCAACCTCCCCAGTAGAAAAATGTTAAGTAATTCCACAGAGAATATAACAAATGCAAAAATAGCTGCATCCTGACATACACTTTGGATTATCACAGTATCAAAAATATTATTGAAGAAAACTGGGACATTGTCACAGGAAACCCTTTTCTGATTAACATCTTAGGTGAAGCCCCATCATTTGTTTATAGGAAGGCCAGGAATATTAGAAGTTTTGTTGAATTTAAACCTAGATCATGTGAGAAAAGCACTAAAAGATGTGAAACTAATTGTACATTTTGTATATTTATACAGCAAGGTGATAGTTTTTATTGCCCTTATTTAAAGAAGATCATTAAAACCAGTGCAGGGGGTGACTGTAACACTAAAAAAGTAATTTACAGGGCACAGTGCAATGAATGTGATGCATTCTATGTGGGCAAGACTGTAAATAAACTCAAGCGAATGATTTCATGTCATCTGTCAGAAATCCACCCTGGATGTCTCTGGATGTAAAAATAATGCACTAGCCAAACACCTTTCTCTTCATAAAAGACACACAGGTTTTAAGTTCCAGATCCTGGATCGCATAGACATGGGTGATCTTGAAGGAAACATCCCGAATATTCTGGAGAAACATGAACTCATGTGGCAATTAAAGCTGAACTATTTTAGAAAGCCTGGACTAAACTACTACTGTTCAATTAAAAGTGCACTGGAACTTAGAAAATTGCTACATTGTTTACATGACTAATTGTATTTTATTTTATTATTTTTTTTCTATAAATTGGTTTTAAATACCATTTTAAATCATTTGAAATTTAAGTGTATATTTTGTTTCCATCATCATACATGTATTTTATCTTTTTTCCACTTTATTCAAAATGATGGTAATAACAATACTAATTATACAATTATATAGGTTTTTAGGGTTCTTGTACACAGACCTGAAGAAGTCTAGAAGGACGAAAGCAATCTTTGTTAACAATAGGTTATGAAAATAGAAACTGATTTTTACATGCAAAATGTATATGTATATATTTATATATAATTTTTGATCGCAAAATGAACTAAGGTTGATATATTTCCAGCCATGTAGTATATTGCCTTGGATAAAATCACAGACTTAATAATCTACTTAATAATTTGGTTAAGTAAGATGTACCATTAAAGTACATTAGGGCTATATATTATTATGACAGCTACTAGGTAGGGCAGGAACAGCTCGAATGTCACACTGATGGGGGAAGGGATGTGAATTTAATATGTGTACCACTAACATTTTGTTTTACAGCACAATAAACCACTCCCATGCCTGATAAAAAGTATATATATATTTAGAAAGATTGTTAGGAAATTATTACTCTGTTTTTGTTTTATTTGCATCGCTTGTCTGTGTACTTAATAAAGGATTTTCGACTGGAATCAGACGGCCTGCCTTGCTTGGATTACTTTCAAATACTTAGTAATGCTGTAGAATTATATATTTTCTATTATTACTTTTTGACTTGATGAGTTTACGTTCACTACTTCTACTACTATTATCTGATCTGATTAATATACAGTGATTAACTAGAAATATATGGACTGAAAATCTTCGACACAGAGAAGTTTCTTACACTGTTTTGTTTTTAGACCCACTACACTTTTTTGGGTTGTTTTGAGACTTCGGGGATACCACGGAGATTAAAAGTTTAATGCTTACATGTCAGGATGTGTAGCTGTCAGCCATGATGCATTATAGCTGTTATTAACACTGACTGATTGTGGTCTCCATAATGTATTTTTTTGTTTGTGTGGTAGGTGTCTATGTGTCAGCAGGATGTTGGTCTGCTGTTTCCTACAAGGGCTATGGCACTGTGCTGACACCTTGACTGTGCCATATCCCGGGTACAGGTGAACCCAAGTAACAGGTCTGTATAACAGTTACTGCATGTGCCAAATGGCTGATAGGTCTAAGGGGTGTATACAGGTGAGTGCATGATGGCTAATTTCAACAGCCTTCTACAGTGGACAATTGTATGTGTACTGGGTGGTACACACCACATGTTTTTGTATAACACATACACACACACACACACACACACAGGCACACACACACACACACACACACACAAACACACACACACAGGCACACACACACACACACACACACACACACACACACACACACACACACACACACACACACACACACACACACACACACACACACACACACAGGTTTTGGTGTTGATGCAATACACAGAGAATTCTGTACACATGGATTTATGCACTTTTGCAGGGAACCCATTTTAGCCTATGCAATTCCACCAAGACAGAATAGGCACAACATCGCATCAGTAAGTAATCAGTCTGCTAGTTTAATGTCACTGATGATGGTACTTGCAGGGTATATGTCCTCTTTCCCAATGTAGAGCAATCCTTGACTTGGTAAACATAGGTGTGCTGGTGTGGGTGGCACAGCCCTACCCTTTGGAAGGTGTGGGGTGGTGTAGAACTGCAGATAGTGTGATTGACAACTACTTAACCTGTAAACATAAACTGTACAGTATTACAGTTGACTAAGCAGGGGGATACACACAATAACCCCAGTTATGGTGTCTGTGTCCACAAGATCCACACCCAACTATATATACCAACCCCGGTATCGCTGTACAGCTATACAGTGGAGAAGAGGGCATTTACACATCTACTACTTCTTTTGATGGAATGATTTTCCACAAGATGATACCTTTGAAATGTTAGCATTTGCCAGTCAGTTGTCGGACAGATAACCTCCTGGGACATGTATTTTCTGCAAACCAAACTAGATCCCTTCAAATACACACACACTCTTACTTGGCAACACTGAGAGTAGAACCCCTCCCTAGGTACTTATTGCTGCTAATGTGTGTGGCCTTAACTGCATACACCACACAACTTTAAGGATGAGGTGTGTCCCAAGTTACTTGTTAAGAGAAGAACATCACCCGTCCTTGTACAATATGGTAATGGGGGATGTACTGGTTGTTTATGAATAAGACATAGTGTGACATACTGTCATATACACATTGACAAACACATAACAGTCATAGTCACATCTGGGAGACCTGGGTTTATCAGTGCTAACTACCTTGTCAGTGAGTCCATTCTGTTACAGATAATTTGCACACAGCACATGCATCATTGGGCTGGATAGTGTAATCAGTTACCTGTATGGTTGATGGTGACAGTGGTCCACATACAGTAGACCTTGGGACATGTACTGGGGGGTACCATGGTGTAAAGACAGTATGCCCAGCACCCACACCCCATATTGGATATTTTACTCACTGAAACCCATGATAATACTCTGACATACCCACACTCAGAGATTGACCAGGACTGCAATACAATTCCTTGTCTATCTCAAGAGTGTTAATACAGGGTTATGCATCTATTGCACATGCCACATGAATAGTAAGGTGATGGTTTACCATGGCTCTCCTATGGGCAGCACCATCACTACCCCTTATACTGTATGGCAAGGTGTATAGTATTAGGAGAATGTGGCCTCAGAAGGCTGTATCCTACAAATATACACACTTGCACACATACACATACTTGCCAGGACTCAGTGGGTAACCCATGCTTATCTACCCATTTGTACAACAGTGTTGTGCTGGTACTGCAAGCTCCAGTTAGCCCATACACTGAAGAGTGTAATAAGGTACATTTAATGTCCATTACAGCAGCAGCCATATCTAACTATGGCAATGGGTGGTGCGGTGGGTGTGAAGGGCCTCAGGGTATTCTCAACTACAGGTCTGCAAACACACAGACACTGTTATTCTCAGTAATGCACATTGACACATTTGTCAATGCTGGGGTCCATAGGTGCAGGTATTCCTAAGTGTGTACCAGGATATAGTCCATGGAGAGATGAGAAGAGTAGGGCAGGTGGGTACAGTGGTATCATGCCACCTGCCATTTGTCAGCAGGCCATC